>NC_091297.1:5593930-5606430 GCF_038502225.1 Cherax quadricarinatus
TTCGCAGAATTTTAGGTACTTTACTGGCTCAATGTGAGCCGTAAACGATCTGTGTATTTGTTCCAGCTCCGATATTTCTCCTGCCCTGAACGGGGCCGTCAGCACTGAGCAATATTCTAAGTGAGGGAGCACTAGCGATTTGAAGAGTGTCACCATCGGCATTATTTCCCTTGTTTTGAAAGTTCTCAATACCCACCCCGTCATCTTCCTGGCTGTCGTCATCTTGTCTTGTTATGGTCTTTAAAAGAAATGTCACCTGACAAAATTATTCCCAGGTCTTTCACGTGTTCCTTACGTTCTATTTGGTGACCCTCTTGAGTTTTGTATATAGTGTTGCTTTTGAATTTTTCATTCTTTCCATACCTAAGCAGCTGGAACTTATCACCATTGAACGTCATGTTGTTCTTCACTGCCCACTGGAAAATTTTGCTTATGTCTTCTCGTAATTTTTCAGTGTCCTCTTAATAAGGAGTCATTCAGGACCCTATACACTATGTACGTTAGGCCCACATTGGAGTATGCAGCGCCAGTTTGGAACCCTCACCAAGCCAAGCATGTAAGGAAACTAGAGAAAGTGCAAAGGTTTGCAGCAAGAATAGTCCCGGAGCTAAGGGGTATGTCCTACGAGGAGAGGTTAAGGGAAATCGACCTGACGATACTGGTAGACAGGAGAGATAAGGGGAATATAATAATGATGTATAAAATACTGAGAGGAATCGAAAAGGTGGACAAAGACAGTCCAGAGATGGGACAGAGCAACAAGGGGACACGGTAGTTGGAAGTAGAAGACTCAGATGAATCACAGGGATGTCAGGAAGTATTTCTTCAGTCACAAAGTTGTCAGGAAATGGAATAGTCTGGAAAGTGATGTAGTTGAGGCAGGATTCATACATAGCTTTAACGAGAGGTATGATAAAGCTCATGGAGTAGTAAGACTAACATAGTAGTGACCAGTGAAATGGCGGGGGAAGGAGCTGTGACTCGACCACTGCAATCACAACTAGGTGAGTACAACTAGGAGAGTACATGCACACATACATACACTCAGCCCCCCACCCCCAACCCACATAAACCTCCCAAAATACAGTGTTAGAGAGAAAACTGAAGGTATGGTACACCAACGCTGATGGAATAATGAATGAGTGGGTGGAGAAGCATGAAAGAATAGCAGAGGCATCACCAGACATCATAACTCTCACAGAAACCAAGCCCACAGGAATGAAAACAGATGCCATCTTTCCAACTGAATATCAGATTCTGAGGAAAGACAAAGGGATCAGAGGGACTGGAGGAGTGGCACTGCTCATCAAAAACCAATGTGATTTTGAGGAGCTGCAGAGAGGGGACAGAGGAGAAGCAAGAGACTATGTAATACTAACACTTCAGACTAGAGGTCTTAAGGCGAGAATATGATGAGAGTAACAGAGCGATGGTTAACACACTGGCTGAAGTGACCAGAAGGGCCTATGTGGGCAGGGCAAAGCTACTGGTTGTGGGTGACTTCAACCACAAAGAAACTGATTGGGAAAACCTGAAGCCACATGGGAGCCCAGGAACATGGAGGGCTAAGATGATGGAGGTGGTACTGGAAAACTTCATGCATCAACAAGTAAGGGACACTACCAGAGAGAGAGAGAGAGGAGAGGATGAACCAGCAAGATTGGACCTTGTATTCACTTTGACTAGTGCGGATATCGAGGACATCGCATATGAAAGACTCATTGGGGCTAGTGATCATGTGGTTCTGAGCTTCGGATAAATAATAGAGTTACTAGTGGAAAGGGAAGCATGAAGGGCAGGACGAATGAAGCCAAACTACAAGAGAGGGAACTACACAGGCATGAAGAATTTCCTGCATGAGGTTCAGTGGGACAGAAAATTGGCAGGGAGATCAGTAAATGAGATGATAGAATATGTGACAAGAATATGCAAGGAAGCAGAGGAGAGATTTGTACCCAAGGGCAACAGAGATACTTAGAGAAACCCAGGACGAGCCCTTGGTTCACCCAAAGGTGTAGAGAGGCCACAACCAAGTGTGTTAGAGAATGGAAGAAGTATAGAAGACAAAGGATACAGGAAAATAAGGAGAATAGTCGAAGAGCCAGAAATGAATATGCTCATGTAAGGACAATACAAAAATGACAAAACGACAATACGAAAATTACATAGCTGCGCAAGCCAAGTCCAACCCCGAAGCTGTTTTACAGTCACATCAGGAGGAAAACAACAGTCAAGGAGACAGGAAGGACTCCAGAAAAAACGGAGAGGTGGGGTACACCACAAGTGCTGGACACAATACCTACAACGGAGGAGGAGGTGAAGAGGCTGTTAAGAGAACTAGATACCTCAAAGGTGATGGGGCAGGACAACAGCTTTCCTTGGGTTCTGAGAGAGGGAACAGAGGCCCTCTGTGTGCAACTAACAATCTTCAACACATTTATCGGAACAGGACGAAACCTGAGGTATGGAAAACAGCAAATGTAGTCTCAGTTATTAAAAAAAGGAGAAATATCCGTAGCATTAAACTACAGACCAGTGTCACTGACATGTATAGCATACAAAGTCATAGAGAAGATTATCAGAAGAAGAGTGGTGGAGCACCTAGAAAGGAATGATCTTATCAATGACAACCAGCACGGATTCTGGAACGGGAAATCCTGTGTCACAAAATTACTGGAGTTCGATGACAAGGTGACAGCAGTGTGACAAGAGATGGGGTAGGTAGATTGCGTTTTCTTGGACTATAAGAAGGCTCTTGACATAGTTCCACACAATAATTAGTGCAAAAGCTGGAAGACCAGGCAGGTATAACAGGGAAGGCACTGCAATGGATCAGAGAATACCTGACGGGAAGGCATCAGCGAGTCATGGTACATGACAAGGCATCAGAGTGGGAGCCTGTGACGAGCGGAGTTTCACAGGGGTCAGTCCTAGGACCTGTACTGTTTCTGGTATATGTGAATGACATGACTGAAGGAATAGATTCAGAAGTGTCCCTGTTTGAAGACGATGTGAAGTTAATGAGATAATTCAATCGGACGAGGACCAGGCAGGACTACAAAGGGACCTGGATAGGCTGCAGACCTAGTCCAGAAACTGGCTCCTGGAACTCAACCCCACCAAGTGCAAAGTCATGAAGATTGGGAAAGGGCAAAGAAGACTGCAGAGTACAGTCTAGGGGGCCAAAGACTAGAAAGCTCAGTCAAGGAAAAGGCTCTAGGGGTGAGTATAACACCGAGCAGATCTCCCGAGGAGCACATCAACCAAATATCTGGTGCAGCATATGGGCGCCTAGCAACCCTAAAAATAGCATTCCGACATCTCAGTAAGGAATCGTTCAGAACTCTGTACAACGTGTACGTCAGTCCCATATTGGAGTATGCAGCACCAGTTTGGAACCCACACCTGGCCAAGCACATCAGGAAATTAGAGACTAGTCCCGGAGCTAAGAGGCATGTCCTACGAGGAGAGGTTAAGGGAAATCGACCTTCCGACACTGGAGGACAGGAGAGATAGGGGAGATATGATAACGACATATAAAATACTGAGAGGAATCGACAAGGTGGACAGAGACAGAATGTTCCAGAGATGGGACACAGTAACAAGGGGTCATAAATGAAAGTTAGAACTCAGATGATTCATAGGGATGTTAAGAAGTAATTCGTCAGTCATAGAGTTGTCAGGAATTGTAATAGTCTGGAAAGTGATGTAGTAGAGGCAGGATCCATACATAGCGTTAAGAAGAGGTATGATAAAGCTCATGGAGCAGGAGAGAGTGACCTAGTAGTGGCCAGTGAAGAGGCGGGGCCAGGAGCTATGACACGACCCCTGCAAACCACAATTAGGTGAGTACACACACACACACACACACACACACACACACACACACACACACACACACACACACACACACACATACACACACATACACACACACACACACACACACACACACACACACACACACACACACACACACACACACACACACACACACACACACCACACACACACACACACACACACACACACACACACACACACAACACACACACACACACACCCCCCACACACACACACACACACACACACACACACACACACACACACACACACACACACACACACACACACACACACACACACACACACACACACACACACACACACACACACACACACACACACACTGATATGAAAATATCAACAAAGAACTGCTCTGAAATCTTAGAAAGAACTTACAAATTTGCCTGTATGTACCGAGCAAGTAAAACAAAATGGTAGATCAGAAGGGCAATAAATAAATTAGCAGAAGACGGAGGTACAAAAACAAAAAAACAGATGGCAGTGTTTAGAGTTGACAATAGCTGGTTTGAAGACCATCATGAATGAGAAACTGGAAAAAATGTTATGTATTCTCCAGGAAGGATCTCTGGTTGTCAAGGCAGGAGAGTGTTACTAGTGACCTTGTGGGATAAACCTTGGTAATAGCCCTGCTGGCCCGGTGGCCTGGTGGCCAAAGCTCCCGCTTCACACACGGAGGGCCCGGGTTCAATTCCCGGCGGGTGGAAACATTTCGACGCGTTTCCTTACACCTGTTGTCCCGTTCACCTAGCAGCAAATAGGTACCTGGGTGTTAGTCGACTGGTGTGGGTCGCATCCTGGGGGACAAGATTAAGGACCCCAATGGAAATAAGTTAGACAGTCCTCGATGACGCACTGACTTTCTTGGGTTATCCTGGGTGGCTAACCTTCCGGGGTTAAAAATCCGAACGAAATCCTATCTTATCTTGCCTGGGCTCAGTCTTTTACCAACGTTGGCTTAGTGTAATAGTTCTGTTAAATCATTTATTGTGTTATATTTGTACTTAAGCTGTGTATGGCGTTATATTTCTACTGTTAACTTATGCTGTAGTTTCTTCTTATGTCTCTCTGGTTCATTCAGTTTCCAGTTGTGTGTCTTCAAGTTGTCCCAGACCTTAAGAAGAAGAACTTGGTTTATTCTAAGTATCTTGTATATTGTGACCATGTCTTCCACGAGTCTACTTTCCTCAGTCATTGTTTGAACTTTGTCTCTTAGTGAATCATCATAGCTAATGTATATTATATATCAGTTTTTCTTCAGAGAGTGAAAGAGAGAGAGAGAGAGAGAGAGAGAGAGAGAGAGAGAGAGAGAGAGAGAGAGAGAGAGAGAGAGAGAGAGAGACAGACAGACAGACAGACAGACAGACAGAGACAGAGAGAGAGAGAGAGAGAGAGAGAGAGAGAGAGAGAGACAGACAGACAGACAGACAGAGAGAGAGAGAGAGAGAGAGAGAGAGAGAGAGGCATATACAGCCTGGGGGTATGGCAGTTTCTACCATCAATGGGACACACTCCAGCTGGGAATAATTTAGAAAACAGCGAAGAGAAGAAGAGGAGTTGAAATTCCCTCCCCAGTTGGCCGCTATGCTCAGCTGTACTCCTAGGAGTATAGCAGAGCATAGTTTGCTATGCTTCCTGAGGAAGCATAGTAAGCTTAGCTTTCCCAAGGATAACAAGGTAAAGTTCCGCGGCCACATTGTAGAATGGGGGGAGGGGAGGGAGGGGAATATCATATGTCGTGCGGCCGGCAGCAACGGAGGGACGCGGTATGACTGCATTCCAGCATGTTTGCTCAATGAGACTCAGGCTTGCTGCCTGCTGTTGCCTGCTTATGAATGAGCGTGTCCAGGGCGACACACCCGCTTCAGGCCTCCAGGGTGGCGACAAGTCCGTTTCAGGCCTCCAAGGGGGCGATACACCCGCTTCAGGCCTCCAGGTTTCGGCAAGACCGATTCAGGCCTCCAAGGGGGCGACAAGTCTGCTTCAGGACTCCAAGGGGGCTATACACCCGCTTCAGGTCTCCAGGGTGGCGATAAGACCGATTCAGGCCTCCAAGGGGGTGACAATCTGCTTCAGACCTCCAAGGGGGCGACACACCCGCTTCAGGCCTCCAGGGTAGCGACAAGTCTGCTTCAGGCCTCAAAGGGGGTTACACGCCCGCTTCAGGCCTCCAGGGTGGCGACAAGTCCACTTCAGGTCTCTAAGGGGGCTACACGCCCGCTTCAGGGCTCCACGTGGGTGACACACCCGCTTCAGGCCTCCAAGGGGGCGAGACATCCGATTCAGACCTCCAAGCGGCGACAAGTCCGCCTCAGACCTCTAAGGGGGGACAAATCCGCTTCAGGTCTCCAAGGGGGCGACACGCCGGCTTCAGACCTCCAAGGGGCGACACGCCCGCTTCAGGCCTCCAGAGAGCAACACGCCTGCTTCAGGCCTCCAGGGAGCGACACACCTGCTTCAGGCCTCCAGGGAGCAACACGCCTGCTTCAGGCCTCCAGGGAGCGACACACCTGCTTCAGGCCTCCAGGGAGCAACACGCCTGCTTCAGGCCTCCAGGGAGCGATACACCTGCTTCAGGCCTCCAGGGAGCAACACGCCTGCTTCAGGCCTCCAGGGAGCGACACGCCTGCTTCAGGCCTCCAGGGAGCAACACGCCTGCTTCAGGCCTCCAGGGAGCGACACACCTGCTTCAGGCCTCCAGGGAGCGACACACCTGCTTCAGGCCTCCAGGGAGCAACACGCCTGCTTCAGGCCTCCAGGGAGCGACACGCCTGCTTCAGGCCTCCAGGGAGCAACACGCCTGCTTCAGGCCTCCAGGGCGCGACACACCTGCTTCAGGCCTCCAGGGAGCGACACACCTGCTTCAGGCCTCCAGGGAGCAACACGCCTGCTTCAGGCCTCCAGGGAGCGACACACCTGCTTCAGGCCTCCAGAGAGCAACACGCCTGCTTCAGGCCTCCAGGGAGCGACACACCTGCTTCAGGCCTCCAGGGAGCAACACGCCTGCTTCAGGCCTCCAGGGAGCGACACACCTGCTTCAGGCCTCCAGGGAGCAACACGCCTGCTTCAGGCCTCCAGGGAGCGACACACCTGCTTCAGGCCTCCAGAGAGCAACACGCCTGCTTCAGGCCTCCAGGGAGCGACACACCTGCTTCAGGCCTCCAGGGAGCGACACACCTGCTTCAGGCCTCCAGGGAGCGACACACCTGCTTCAGGCCTCCAGGGAGCAACACGCCTGCTTCAGGCCTCCAGGGAGCGACACACCTGCTTCAGGCCTCCAGGGAGCGACACACCTGCTTCAGGCCTCCAGGGAGCGACACACCTGCTTCAGGCCTCCAGGGAGCAACACGCCTGCTTCAGGCCTCCAGGGAGCGACACGCCTGCTTCAGGCCTCCAGGGAGCGACACGCCTGCTTCAGGCCTCCAGGGAGCAACACGCCTGCTTCAGGCCTCCAGGGAGCGACACGCCTGCTTCAGGCCTCCAGGGAGCGACACGCCTGCTTCAGGCCTCCAGGGAGCGACACGCCTGCTTCAGGCCTCCAGAAGGGAGACACACACATTTCATTCCTCAAGGGGGACGACACATTCGCTTCAGGCCTCCAAGTGGGCAACATCCCCGCTTCAGGCCTCTGAAGGATCGACACGCCCAATTCAGGCCTCCAAGAAAGCGACACGCCTTAAATAGCATGGCTTAAATAGCAACGCTCATCTTGCCATATATGACAAGTGAAAATTTGTGTATGCAATAATTTCGTCAAATTCATTCTGAACCTAACGAAAAAAATATATTTCATTGTGTTTGTTTAGTATTAAATTATTGTAAACAAATCTAAAATATATTTAGTTGGGTTAAGCTAAAATAAATTGTTCTTGTTATAATAAGGTTAGGTAAGTTTTCTAAGATTCTTTTGGTCCAAAATTAAAATTTTTTACATTAACATTAATGAAAAAAATATATCTTTAAACGTACAAGAGAAAATTTTAGAAAGGACTTAATTTTAAATGAGTTCTTGCTAATTGACCAATTTTACATATTCGACACGACATATATATATACACGTATATATATATATATATATATATATATATATATATATATATATATATATATATATATATATATATATATATGCACTGTCTAACACCAAGGCAGGATGACCCGAAAAAGAAACACTTTCACCATCATTCACACTATCATTGGTTTGCCAGAGGCGCGCAAATACAGCAGTTTAGATGTCACCTTAAACGCCAAATATCCCAGACCCCTCCTTTAAAGTGCATTCATTGCATTTCCCACTTCCAGTCCGGCTAACCAGTTTTCCTGAATCTCTTCAAAAATTATTACCCTGTTCACACTCCGACAGCTCGTCAAGTCCCAAAAATCATTCGTCTCCACTCACTCCTATCTAACATTCTCACACATGCAAGTTGCATGTCCAAACCCCTTGCACACAAAACCTCCTTTACCCCCTGTCTCTATCCTTTCTTGGACTACCAGAACCCTGCCTTCCCTCCACTACGGATTCATGCGCCCTCCAATTTATCCTATTTTCTTCCATCCTCTCTAAATGACCAAACCATCTTAAAACCAAACTTCCTCAGCTCTCTGAATAATATTTTTAGTAATTCCTCAAGTCCTCCTATTTTCCATACTACGATTTCTCTGCATATTTACGCCACACATTGCCCTTAGACACGACGTCTCCCGACATTTCCACTGCCTCCAGCCTACTTTTCGCTGCAACAATCACAACCCAAATTTCACACTCATATAAGAGTATTGGAACCCTTATACTCACATACATTCCCTTCTTTGCCTCCATGGACTGAGGTATCTGTCTCCATAGTTACCTCATTGCACCACTTAATATTCTTCCTACAACAGTTCTATGGTTTACCTGGTTCTTCATATACCCATCCGCTGACACGTCCACTCCCAAATACGTATATCAGATTAGATATCTAATTTTTCCTTACCTAACTCCAATGATACCCTTGTCACCTTACTCTTATCTATGTTCAATTTCAACTTCCTTCCTTTACACACCCTTCCAAACTCGTCCACTAATCTTTGGAACTTCTCTTCAGAATCTCCCAAAAGCACAGTATCTTCGGCAAAATGTAATTGTGTCAACTCTCATTGATTCCCAATGATTTAATCCCACCCCTCTCCGCAACACCCTAGCATTTACTCCTTTTGCAATCCCATCTATAAATAATTTAAACAACCATGGTGACATCACACATCCCTATCTCAGGCTTACTTTTATTGTAAAGCAATCTCCCTCTCTCCTACATACCCTAACCTGAGCCTCACTATCCTTATAGAATCTCTTTACAGCATTTAGTAGCTTACTACCTATTCCATACACCTGCAACATTTTCCACATTGTTTCCCTATCTACCCTGTCATATGTCTTTTCTAAATCCATATCAGCAACGAAAACTTCCCTACCTTTATCTAAATATTATTCACTTGTATGCTTCAATGTAAACACTTGGTCTACACATCTACTATTTTTTCTAATGCCTCCTTGTTCATCTGCAATCCTGCTCTCTGTTATACCTTTAATTCTTTCATTAATAACCCTATCATGCACTTTACCTGGTATACTCACTAAACTTTTTCCCCTATAATTTTTACACTCTCTTTTGTCCTCTTTCCCTTCATATGATCCCATCAGTTCCAGCTGCTTTACCCCCTTTCATACTACCCAATACCTTATGCACCTCCCCCACACTCACACCTGGCTCATCTTCACTCCTAAAAGATATTATACCTCCCTGCCCAATGCATGAAATCACTGTCTCGCTCTCTTTATCAACATTTAACAATTCCTCTGAATATTCCCGCCATCTTCCCAATATCTCCAACTCCCCATCTGTTAACTCCCCTATTCTGTTTTTAACTGTCGAATCCATTTGTTCCCTAGGCTTTCTCAACCTATTTATCTCACTCCAAAACTTTTTCTTATTCTCAGCAAAATTTATTGACAGCACCTCACCCACTCTTTCATTTGCTCTTTTACTCTCCCTAACTACTCTCTTCATATCTCTTTTGCTGTCCATATACTCTACCCTTCTTATATCACTTCTGTTTTGTAAAAAAAAAAAACTCTTATGCTAGGTTTTTCTCCCTTATCACACCCTTTACCTCATCATTTCATCAATCACTCCTTTCTCCTCCCAAACCCACTCTTCTATATCCACAAACTTCTGCTCCACATTATAACACTGAGTTTTTAAAACTATCCCACCCCTCTTCAACCCCCACTTTCTCACTAGCCCATCTTGCTCCCAATAGTTGTTTATATCTCGCCCTAACTTCCACCTCCCTTAGTTTATAAACCTCCACCTCTCTCGTACTTGCTGATGCCATTTTCCTTCAGCCCCATCTACTTCTTACTGTAGCTACAACTAAATAATGATCTCTCTGTTGCCCTCTATAAACATGCACATCGTAAAGTTTACCCATCAACCTTCTATAAACCAAATCATTATCTAGCAAACTGTTTTCATTATCCTCTTTTTCTTAAAATATGAATTACTTATTACCAAACCTCTTTCTATACAAAGTTCAATTTAAGGCCAACATTATCATTTTCCCCTGGCACCCCAGACTTACCTACTACTTCCTCCACAACAATTTTTTTTCACTATAGCATTTAGGTTCCCCACCACAATCACGCTTTCACTTGATTCAAAGCTTCCTGTCACTCACTCAGCTTCTCCCAAAATCTCTCTCTCTCTCTCTCTCTCTCTCTCTCTCTCTCTCTCTCTCTCTCTCTCTCTCTCTCTCTCTCTCTCTCTCTCTCTCTCTCTCTCTCTCTCTCTCTCTCCTCTACACTTCTCTCTTCTCCACGTGGACAAACACTTATTATAACCCACTTTTCACAGTCAACCCTTATTTTAGACCACATAATCCTCGAATTTATACATTTATATTCCGTCTTCTCCTTCCATAACTGATCCTTCAACATTATTGCTACTCCTTCCTTAGCTCTAACTCTCTCGGATACTTCTGACTTAATCCCATTTATTTCTCCCCAAAGAAATTCCCCTACCTTCTTCATCTTTGTTTCACTTAAAGTTAGAGCATCCAGCATCTTTTCGTTCATAACATCCACAATCATCTCTTGCTCATCTGCACTGCATCCATGCACATCAAACATCCCAACTTAAAAGTTTTTTACTTATTATTATTCTTTTAGTAATCTATACGGGAGGAGTTACTAGCCCATTGTTCCCGGCATTTTAGTCGACTTTGACAACACGCATGGCTTGTGGAGGAAAGATTCTTATTCCACTTCCCCATCGAGATAAAAAGGAAATAATAAGAACAAAAACTCTGAAGAAAAATCAAAGAAAGCTGAGTGTAGGGTAACCTAAGTGTGAGTAAAAGCAGCAGAAATACCTATTATCTTGGGTATTCGTGAGACAGGAAAAAGAGACTCCAGGACTCCTACCATCGTGTAAAACAATTACAGGTTTCCGTCTTACAGTCTTCTAGCAGGGTGGTTGTACCTCCCTGGGTGGTTGTACCTCCCTGGGTGGTTGTACCTCCCTGGGTGGTTGTACCTCCCTGGGTGGTAGTACCTCCCTGGGTGGTTGTACCTCCCTGGGTGGTTGTACCTCCCTGGGTGGTTGTACCTCCCTGGGTGGTTGTACCTCCCTGGGTGGTTGTACCTCCCTGGGTGGTTGTACCTCCCTGGGTGGTTGTACCTCCCTGGGTGGTTGTACCTCCCTGGGTGGTTGTACCTCCCTGGGTGGTTGTACCTCCCTGGGTGTTGTACCTCCCTGGGTGGTTGTACCTCCCTGGGTGGTAGTACCTCCCTGGGTGGTTGTACCTCCCTAGGTGGTTGTACCTCCCTGGGTGGTTGTACCTCCCTGGGTAGTTGTACCTCCCTGGGTGGTTGTACCTCCCTGCGTGGTTGTACCTCCCTGGGTGGTAGTACCTCCCTGGGTGGTTGTACCTCCCTGGGTGGTTGTACCTCCCTGGGTGGTAGTACCTCCCTGGGTGGTTGTACCTCCCTGGGTGGTAGTACCTCCCTGGGTGGTTGTACCTCCCTGGGAGGTAGTACCTCCCTGGGTGGTTGTACCTCCCTGGGTGGTAGTACCTCCCTGGGTGGTTGTACCTCCTTGGGTGGTTGTACCTCCCTGGGTGGTTGTACCTCCCTGGGTGGTTGTACCTCCCTGGGTGGTTGTACCTCCCTGGGTGGTTGTACCTCCCTGGGTGGTTGTACCTCCCTGGGTGGGTGTACCTCCCTGGGTGGGTTGTACCTCCTTGGGTGGTTGTACCTCCCTGGGTGGTTGTACCTCCCTGGGTGGTTGTACCTCCCTGGGTGGTTGTACCTCCCTGGGTGGTTGTACCTCCCTGGGTGGTTGTACCTCCCTGGGTGGTTGTACCTCCCTGGGTGGTTGTACCTCCCTGGGTGGTTGTACCTCCCTGGGTGGTTGTACCTCCCTGGGTGGTTGTACCTCCCTGGGTGTTGTACCTCCCTGGGTGGTTGTACCTCCCTGGGTGGTTGTACCTCCCTGGGTGGTTGTACCTCCCTGGGTGGTTGTACCTCCCTGGGTGGTTGTACCTCCCTGGGTGGTTGTACCTCCCTGGGTGGTTGTACCTCCCTGGGTGGTTGC
>NC_091297.1:5611430-5641430 GCF_038502225.1 Cherax quadricarinatus
AAGTGGTCAGGACTTTCACAGTCCCATCTTAACACGTCTTTCAGGAGTATTGAATATTCATGGAAATTGGAATATTCAGATATATTCGTAAAGTTCCAGTTTAGTTAACACTTCGGAGGAGCAGTGTAATACATCTTTCCCACACACAGCCTCCCTCAGCAGACATCCTCGACGGACCTCGTTAGGTCTCTGTCTCTCTAATATACTTCAGGTACGTCCTTTTATCCTGCAAACGGAGAACCCTTTTTTGGTCCTTGACTCGTACGTCTAGATCATGCACCTAGATAATATATTCTTTAATCTAGATACAAGTAGATAATTCTTGACAACATAGGACCTCGGTGTGGACTTTCATGTCGTCTGCTAGCTGTCTGTACCATGTACTACCATGTACTACCATGTACTACCATGTACATTATTGGAGAAACCCCAGAGATGTGTGTTCATCTTGTCATGGTGTGAAACACAAGCTGATGTCACTGAAACTGTTACAACTTGACGTAATTCTCAGCTTCAGCTGCTTTAATACATCTGTTGTCCCGTTGGGTATCAAATAATTTCTGACCTTTCTGAAGATTTTACAGAGGCTGACAGAGACTTACATTTTCTTACATATATATATATATATATATATATATATATATATATATATATATATATATATATATATATATATATATATATATATATATATATATATATATATATTTGCAATAAGATCACAGGTGATTTCAGAATATGCAAAACAACCGCTGTGAAAGAATAGAGAAATTCCAATTCGCTTGGAATTTCTCTATTCTTTCACAGTGGTTGTTTTGCATATATATATATATATATATATATATATATATATATATATATATATATATATATATATATATATATGTATATATATATATATATATATATATATATATATATATATATATGTATATATATATATATATATATATATATATATATATATATATATATATATATATATATATATATATATATATATATATATATATATACGTCGTGCCGAATATGTAAAACTGGTCAATTAGCAAGAACTCATTTAAAATTAAGTCCTTTCTAAAATTTTCTCTTATACGTTTAAAGATATATTTTTTTCATTAATGTTAATGTAAAAAATTTTAACTTTACACCAAAAGAATCATAGAAAACTTACCTAACCTTATTATAACAAGCGCAATTTATTTTAGTCTAACCCAACTAAATATATTTTAGATTTCTTTACAATAATTTAATACTAAACAAACACAGGGAAATATATTTTTTTCGTTAGGTTAAGAATGATTTTGGCGAAATTATTGCATACACAAATTTTCGCTTGTCCTATATGGCAAGATGAACGTTGCTATTTAAGCCAAGATCGCAAGTTCTGCCTATTCAGCACGACACACACAGACACACAGACACACACACACACACACACACACACACACACACACACACACACACACACACACACACACACACACACACACACACACACACACACACACACATATATATATATATATATATATATATATATATATATATATATATATATATATATATATATATATATATATATATATGTTAGAGTGGATAGGGGAGCAATGTGGCAGATGTTGCAAGTATATGGAATAGGTGGTAAGTTACTAAATGCTGTAAAGAGCTTTTATGAGGATAGTGAGGCTCAGGTTAGGGTGTGTAGAAGAGAGGGAGAATACTTCCCGGTAAAAGTAGGTCTTAGACAGGGATGTGTAATGTCACCATGGTTGTTTAATATATTTATAGATAGGGTTGTAAAAGAAGTAAATGCTAGGGTGTTCGGGAGAGGGGTGGGATTAAATTATGGGGAATCAAATACAAAATTGGAATTAACACAGTTACTTTTTGCTGATGATACTGTGCTTATGGGAGATTCTGAAGAAAAATTGCAAAGGTTAGTGGATGAGTTTGGGAGTGTGTGTAAAGGTAGAAAGTTGAAAGTAAACATAGAAAAGAGTAAGGTGAAGATTGAGACACTTATGCAGCATATGGGAATCTTTATTCAGGAAACGTTTCGCCACACAGTGGCTTCATCAGTCCAATACAAAGAGGAAGGCGTAAGGAGAGGAGGAGTATGAGGTAATCTCTCCTTACGCCTTCCTCTTTGTATTGGACTGATGAAGCCACTGTGTGGCGAAACGTTTCCTGAATAAAGATTCCCATATGCTGCATAAGTGTCTCAATCTTCAACTTGTCGGTTTTTCAAACCATTCATTACAAAAGAGTAAGGTGATGAGGGTATCACTGGATATCAAATTGGGGAGGAGGAGTATGGAAGAAGTGAATGTTTTCAGATACTTGGGAGTTGACGTGTCGGCGGATGGATTTATGAAGGATGAGGTTAATCATAGAATTGATGAGGGAAAAAAGGTGAGTGGTGCGTTGAGGTATATGTGGAGTCAAAAAACGTTATCTATGGAGGCAAAGAAGGGAATGTATGAAAGTATAGTAGTACCAACACTCTTATATGGATGTGAAGCTTGGGTGGTAAATGCAGCAGCGAGGAGACGGTTGGAGGCAGTGGAGATGTCCTGTATAAGGGCAATGTGTGGTGTAAATATTATACAGAAAATTCGGAGTGTGGAAATTAGGAGAAGGTGTGGAGTTAATAAAAGTATTAGTCAGAGGGCTGAAGAGGGGTTGTTGAGGTGGTTTGGTCATTTAGAGAGAATGAATCAAAGTAGAATGACATGGAGAGCATTTAAATCTGTAGGAGAAGGAAGGCGGGGTAGGGGTCGTCCTCGAAAAGGCTGGAAGGAAGAGGTAAGGGTAATGATTTAAAATACCCAAGAAATGTAATTGATAAATCTTTTAAAGTTGCTAGAAGCACTTTTTATAATCCAAAAAGGGGCAACCAGCCTTATTCAACTAAAAATATGTTGGTTCTCCCTTACCATGAAAAGTTGGTTGATATGCCTTCTCTTCTTAAGACTTTTAATATTAAAGTTGTATTCAAAAATCTTGATACAGTAAAAAAACTTTTGATAAAGAATTTCCCCCTAAAATGCTGATGGATGTGTCTATAAGATTCCTTGTAAAATTTGCGATAAAGTTTATTACGGTCAAACTGGTAAAAATCTCGAACTAAGATTAAAACAACATAAATATAGCATTAGAACTGGACAAGATTCCAATGCTCTATTTATTCATGTAAGAGATTTTAACCATCCAATTGATTTTCAAAAAGTTGAGAAAGTAGTATCAAGCAAGTCCATGGTCGACAGGAATATAATTGAATCTTGTTTCATAAAAAGCAGTTTTGACAATAATATGAATATTTCCTTTGGTTTATATAAATTATATCCATTTATAATTAATAGAATTTGGGAAGAATTTAATAATACACTGGACAAATAAATAGCTTGGGGGTGAGTTGTGCAAAGGACCTGTCCAAGTTGGCTCGCCGCGCGTCACGTGTTTAACCGTTGTGGGATCTGATAGTGAGGTGTTGGCCAGACCCCTTATATAGCTTCCTTGGATGCTTCACTTTCATAGTTAGTTCCATGATAATGTGAGTAGTCACGAAAGCGCTTGGAATTTCTCTATTCTTTCAGAATGGTTGTTTTGCATATGTATGTATATATATATATATATATATATATATATATATATATATATATATATATATATATATATATATATATATATATATATGTGTGTGTGTGTGTGTGTGTGTGTGTGTGTGTGTGTGTGTGTGTGTGTGTGTGTCGTGCCGAATAGGTAAAACTTGCGATTTTGGCTTAAATAGCAACGCGAAAATTTGTGTTTGCAACAATTTCGCAAAAGTCATTCTGAACCTAACGACAAAAAAACATATTTCAATGTGTTTATTTGTTATTAAATTATTGTATACTTATCTAAAATATATTTAGTTGGATGTGACTACATTACTCTTGTTATAATAAGGTTATTTAGACACATAATTATTAGTTGTTACATTAACAAATATATATATATATATATATATATATATATATATATATATATATATATATATATATATATATATATATATATATCTTTAAACATATAAGAGAAGATTTTAGAAAAGACATAATCTTAAATGAGCTCTTAATAATTGAACAATTTAACCTATTCTGCACGAGTTATTGTGTGTATGACCCTGTGTGATGGAATATAAAGGAGAAACATAGCTAGTTTTTGTCCCACTGTGGGACTATCATTTACCAGCACAATGGCACTGAGACCAGTTCGTCAACTATGGCACCTACTCTGTGCCAAAATTTTCAGATACCTTCCAGTTTCCGAATTTTTGACGCAGTATTTTCTAAACTTCAGCAACAAGAGTGGCACTCTAGTTCTTGGCTTAAGTCTGCTAGCGTGAGTAGTGGGACTGCTGCGTCTGCTCTTCCAGTGACACGCTCGTCATGGCTTACTTAGTGACAGTGCTAGGGAGGCATACCAAGTGATGTTCCACCACAACCATAAGCCTCCACCACAACCACCAGCCTCCACCACAACCACCAGCCTCCACCACAACCACCAGCCTCCACCACAACCACCAGCCTCCACCACAACCACCAGCCTCCACCACAACCACCAGCCTCCACCACAACCACCAGCCTCCACCACAACCACCAGCCTCCACCACAACCACCAGCCTCCACCACAACCACCAGCCTCCACCACAACCACCAGCCTCCACCACAACCACCAGCCTCCACCACAACCACCAGCCTCCACCACAACCACCAGCCTCCACCACAACCACCAGCCTCCACCACAACCACCAGCCTCCACCACAACCACCAACCTCTACCATAACCAACAGCCTCCATCACAACCACCAGCCTCCACCACAACCACCAGCCTCCACCACAACCACCAACCTCTACCACAACCAACAGCCTCCACCACAACCACCAGCCTCCACCACAACCACCAACCTCCACCACAACCACCAGCCTCCACTATAACCACCAGCCTCCACCACAACCACCAGCCTCCACCACAACCACCAGCCTCCACCACAACCACCAGCCTCCACCACAACCACCAACCTCTACCATAACCAACAGCCTCCATCACAACCACCAGCCTCCACCACAACCACCAGCCTCCACCACAACCACCAACCTCTACCACAACCAACAGCCTCCACCACAACCACCAGCCTCCACCACAACCACCAGCCTCCACCACAACCACCAACCTCCACCACAACCACCAGCCTCCACTATAACCACCAGCCTCCACCACAACCACCAGCCTCCACCACAACCACCAGCCTCCACCACAACCACCAGCCTCCACCACAACCACCAACCTCTACCATAACCAACAGCCTCCATCACAACCACCAGCCTCCACCACAACCACCAGCCTCCACCACAACCACCAACCTCTACCACAACCAACAGCCTCCACCACAACCACCAGCCTCCACCACAACCACCAGCCTCCACCATAACCACCAACCTCCACCACAACCACCAGCCTCCACTATAACCACCACCCTTCTCCACAACCACCAACCTCCACCGCTACCACCAACCTCCACCACAACCACCAACCTCCACCACAACCACCAACCTCCACCACAACCACCAACCTCCATCACAACCACCAACCTCCACCACAACCATCAGCCTCCACCACAACCAGCCATCAAACGCTGCCTCCCGTCTCCTCACTTTCCTTCTTGCCTCTTAATTAACATCCCGGAGTAGAAGTAAGAATCTTGGGGTGAGGTTTTCTGAGAGTAGGATGTACCTGGAGGGTGTTCTGGGGGTCAACGCCCCCGGTCCATGACCAGGCCTCGCAGTGGATAAAGGTCTGATCAACGAGGCTGTTACTCCCAGTAGGTTGAGGGTATCAGAACGTCCACCGAAGGATCCGAACCAGCGCACTCTGCATCAACGTTTACAGTACTTTTGCCACGTAGCCAGATCCCAGATCTGTATATTCACCAGTCCACCTCTTTTTTTTTTTTTAATTCCTTGGCTTTAACTTCTTAGATTGTATCCCATCTACCTCTTTTCCTGTCACTGTAGTTACCACTAAATAATTACCTGACATGCCAGTCATTCTGAAATACATTCACATTCAGAAGTTTGTCCGTCAACATTTATCAATTATAACGCACTGCGGCAACTTATTTCTTTGTGAACTATCATACCTCGTAGTATTGTTTATCTTATTATTATTATTATTATTATTATTATTATTATTATTATTATTATTATTATTATTTTTAATAATATTATTGATTTCATAATCTTCATCGTCATTAAAAAAGTGGAATCATGAAATTTCAGACCCGTTCAAAATTATTTCCTTGTTGTACTGTATTTGTTCCATCAAGTTGTGTGGGAACAACTGTGTTGCAGCCACCAGGAAGCTACTAACATCGTGACGTACAAGTATCAAACGGAAGCCTGTTAAACGTTTTGCACTCTGGCAGAGTTGCTGGTCCTCTCTTTTATTGTCTGACGAACTTACTTTCTCTCTACACTTTACTTCCCAAAAGTTTACACAGAAAACAAACAATACATTTTTATTATCCTTTACTACCTTAATATTTCTTATTCTTGTAATATTTCACCCTAACAGCCTTGGGAAGAAGGTCCGAGACCGGGCCCCGGGGGCCATGAGCCCATGAACCATGAACAGATAACTTTATTAAAACCGGAAACATTTGTGACAAATGAATTCTTATCCAAATTTTTAAGCGTATGTTTTCCGAGGCCAAGACACTTACACCTTTCTTTCCCTCAATGCCTGAGTTTAACAGGGTAATAAAGCCCATTAAAAATAACGTCAGGTTCTCCATATAAAAAGGGCATGAAGGAGAGTTGGTCTGATGTTGGTAAGACTCGCTGAACGATATATCATATTTTAGCACAACTCAAGCGTTATGTTGCAAGTGCTTGGCGTATAACCCTGCCTGACATCTTCAATTGCATAATAAGAGTGGTAATGTGGAAGGTTGTGGGGTCGGAGTGGCGGTGGAAGGGTGGTGATAGGTGGTGGAGTGGTGGAGAGAGGGCTGGAGATAGGAGTGGCATCTGATTGATGGGTGCCGGAGGTTTGTGTGGAGGGGTGGGGGTTCTAGGAGGGATGTTGACGTTGGGGTGGAGGAGTAGGGATGCTGGGGGAGGAGGTAACATGGTCATGTGGTGTTGGTAACGGTGGTTTATAGTTACTTGAATGTTGCGTTACCAGGAAGTTACCTGGAAGTGATTTCAGGTGTGACTGCCTCCGCAGCCGGATCCCAGACCAGGCCTTCCCGTAGCTAGCCTGATGATCCTGGGTGTTGGTACCAGACACATGCAATCCAGCATATGAACCACAGCTCTGCTGATCAGGAACTGACTTGTGTAACATGGCAATATCCTGCACCGTCTGCCAAGACTCTTATTTCACACGGTGTGCTTTCAGTGTGCACATTTGTGACCAATTCCTCCATAGTTATCCAAATGTAAATTACGATGTACAGTTCCAGGGACTTCAGGTATCCCCCGATAGTTGAGTTGCTTGGTTGAATCTATGTGAGCAATGGAGGTTCTCTCAATGTTTGACAGTTGAGCAAATTTTCCAGCCTAGAAAGGTGTTAACAGTATGATAATTATATTAATAGTTACAGTCAGGCTCCCTTTTCATTCTAACGCCACTTAACCCCCCCTTCCCTACCCACATAGGCCTCCATTCAGAGACCTCCCTCTGAAAAGCAGAGGTGTCACTAGCACGTTAAGAGACCATACAATAAGTGTCAGGGGCCCGAGACTGTTCAACTGCCTCCCAGCATACATAAGGGGGATTACCAACAGACCCCTGGCAGTCTTCAAGCTGGCACTGGACAAGCACCTAAAGTCAGTTCCTGATCAGCCGGGCTGTGGCTCGTACGTTGGTTTACTTGCAGCCAGCAGCAACAGCCTGGTTGATCAGGCTCTGATCCACCAGGAGGCCTGGTCACAGACCGGGCCGCGGGGGCGTTGACCTCCGGAACTCTCTCCAGGTAAACTCCGGGTAAACTCTCAACTCAACTAGGCTTATAGATGGAAATATAAACACATATGCAGTATAATGTGATCCTTTATTGACTACGTTTCGCCCACACAGTGGGCTTTTTCAAGTCACAAACAGAACTACCTGGGGTGGAAGGAACGCGAGTATTTATAGTCAGGTTCAGAATGCTGAGGTCAGGTGGAGAATGCTGCATCTGATGATGTACCGAGTGGGGTTATAGAGTCTTAAATCTTGGGTAGCTTGGAAAGGAGATTGGACAAGTTTGTGAGCAGACCTTCTACAGTGTTCTTATGTGGGATAGCGATGAAGAAGCTTCCTGGCAAGTGGTTCAGCTATGTTATAGAAGCCACTATTCTGGTTGAAGTTGTCGGATATAGAAATAAGTGATGATTCCAGGATTCTTCGGTATTGAGTGTTGTCTTCTTTGGCGATAAGTCTTGAGTTTCTGTAGTTTATCAAGTGGTTGTGTGAATTACGGTGTTGTACGCAGGCATTCCTTGTGTCGTCAGTCCTGCTTGCGTATTGGTGTTCTGAAATACGTGTTTGGAGGTCCCTTGATGTTTCGCCAACGTATAACTTGTTGCAGTCATTACAAGGGATTATGTATACCCCTGCAGAGGGTGGAAGCTTGTCCTGTCTATCACTGGTAATGTCCTTGATGGTCGTGGTTGTGGAGGTAGATACTTGAAATGAGGTATTGGAAAAAATGTTGGAAACGTGTTTGGCAATGGAGTTGGTGGGGATGACTATATATCTCTTCTCGGCAGTGTCTTCTCTGGGTGTGTTGAAGATGTTTAATGCCCGTCGTCTGCAGTCTCTGATGAAGTGACGAGGATAGTGAAGTTTAGAAAATACTTGTTCAATCATCGTGCATTCTTCTTCAAGAAACTCATTGCTGCAGATTCTGAGTGCACGCAGGAAGAAGCCTATAATTACACCACGTATGGTTTTGGTGTCGTGGTGAGAGTAAAAGTGGAGAAGATCGTTTTGGTTGGTGGGTTTTCGATAGACTTTAAAACGAAGTTCGTGGTCAGCTTTGCAAAGCAGAACATCAAGGAAAGGTAGAGTGTTGTCGACTTCTTCTTCAAGTGTGAACTTCGTTTTAAAGTCTATCGAAAACCCACCAACCAAAGCGATCTTCTCCACTTTTACTCTCACCACGACACCAAAACCAAACGTGGTGTAATTATAGGCTTCTTCCTGCGTGCACTCAGAATCTGCAGCAATGAGTTTCTTGAAGAAGAATGCACGATGATTGAACAAGTATTTTCTAAACTTCACTATCCTCGTCACTTCATCAGAGACTGCAGACGACGGGCATTAAACATCTTCAACACACCCAGAGAAGACACTGCCGAGAAGAGATATATAGTCATCCCCACCAACTCCATTGCCAAACACGTTTCCAACATCTTTTCCAATACCTCATTTCAAGTATCTACCTCCACAACCACGACCATCAAGGACATTACCAGTGATAGACAGGACAAGCTTCCACCCTCTGCAGGGGTATACATAATCCCTTGTAATGACTGCAACAAGTTATACGTTGGCGAAACATCAAGGGACCTCCAAACACGTATTTCAGAACACCAATACGCAAGCAGGACTGACGACACAAGGAATGCCTGCGTACAACACCGTAATTCACACAACCACTTGATAAACTACAGAAACTCAAGACTTATCGCCAAAGAAGACAACACTCAATACCGAAGAATCCTGGAATCATCACTTATTTCTATATCCGACAACTTCAACCAGAATAGTGGCTTCTATAACATAGCTGAACCACTTGCCAGGAAGCTTCTTCATCGCTATCCCACATAAGAACACTGTAGAAGGTCTGCTCACAAACTTGTCCAATCTCCTTTCCAAGCTACCCAAGATTTAAGACTCTATAACCCCACTCGGTACGTTAGGTAAGACACATATGCAACAGTTAGGTATCTTTATTGTGAAACGTTTCGCCTACACAGTAGGCTTCTTCAGTCAAGTACAGAAAAGTTGATAGAAGCAGAAGATACTTGAAGACGATGTAATCAGTCCATCACCCTTAAAGTTTTGAGGTGGTCAGTCCCTCAGTCTGGAGACTGTTGCATATGTGTCTTACCTAACAACCTGTCGGTATTTTATACCATTTTAATGTTCAATGCCCACTCGGTACATCATCAGATGCAGCATTCTCCACCTGACCTCAGCATTCTGAACCTGACTATAAATACTCGCGTTCCTTCCACCCCAGGTAGTTCTGTTTATGACTTGAAAAAGCCCACTGTGTGGGCGAAACGTAGTCAATAAAGGATCACATTATACTGCATATGTGTTTATATTTCCATTGTGTCGGTATTTTATACCATTTATTTCCATAGGCTTATAGATGGGCAAACGTGGATGGACTGGGCTTCTCCATGTTACTTAATAATAACGCCTCCATAATAGACTCTACAAGTGTTTCCTTCTACCATCATTCCATCTGAATACCGGCAATAGAGGGGCCGTTAATATGCAGCAATATTCCAGCACAGAGAACATTTGACTTGCAGAGAATTATCACTGGCTTGGGATCTCTCGTTCTAAAGTTCTGGTTTTCCAGACAATCATTTTTTCTTGCAACTGCGATGGTAATATTTTTTTCTTTACCTTGAATGTGAGATCCTCTAATATTGTCACTCCCAGGTCTATCACATTTTATTTCCATTGCTTTCATATAGCGGAGTAACTGAAATTGGCCTTCGTTGAATATCATATTGCTGTCAGTGGCCCACTGGAAGACTTTGTTTATATCAGCTTGAAGTTTCTGTCTTCGATGGACGTCACATTCATATTAATTCAAGTATCATCTGCGAAGGATGATATGGTGTCATGGTGAAGAGCAAGACACATGTATAATGATAATATACCATTATCATCACACCAGACAGAGCAACACAACAGTATGTTAATACAGGGAACATCTACAACTTCTTTGCTTGCGACTAGTTATGAGTGAGAAGGGTTAAGCAGAGGAACCTTTTTAGCACAGTCCAGTAGGCCTGCTGCAGTGCTTCTCATATTCTTCTTAATTCTACTAGTGGTCCCCATCTCTTGCTGCGCCATCAAGACCTTCACGCCTCACCCTCACTAGTATTTAAGACTCCATTCTTCAACTTACATTATTCCAAACTATTGAGTTGAACACGTCTCCAGGTTTAGGGACTGACTACCTCGAGAGCTTCAAGGTTGATGGACTGATTACATCATTACATCATTACTGTGACCTCAGTGTTCTTCGTTGGTATAACCAGTGGGGATCAGTGTGACCTCAGTGTTCTTCGTTGGTATAACCAGTGGGGATCAGTGTGACCTCAGTGTTCTTCGTTGGTATAACCAGTGGGGATCAGTGTGACCTCAGTGTTCTTCGTTGGTATAACCAGTGGGGATCAGTGTGACCTCAGTGTTCTTCGTTGGTATAACCAGTGGGGATCAGTGTGACCTCAGTGTTCTTCGTTGGTATAACCAGTGGGGATCAGTGTGACCTCAGTGTTCTTCGTTGGTATAACCAGTGGGGATCAGTGTGACCTCAGTGTTCTTCGTTGGTATAACCAGTGGGGATCAGTGTGACCTCAGTGTTCTTCAGGAAGTCCGCTCGTTACCTTAGAGAAACTTCGTCATTCCATTATCATTGCCCTGTAGCTCATCTCTCTCTCTCTCTCTCTCTCTCTCTCTCTCTCCCTCTCTCTCTCTCTCTCTCTCTCTCTCTCTCTCTCTCTCTCTCTCTCTCTCTCTCACACCCACGCACCCACACATTCATGTAGACTACGGTGCTCATCACCTAGTGTAAGGGACTCATCACCTCGTCTTCAACTGTCCTCTACATATATTTCTAGTCATCAGAGTATGTTCAGTGGACATTGTCCATGTACTGCTAAAACCATTATAGGGCGAAACGTCTTGAAGTATAGGTACCCACATGTTGCCCATATGTCTATTACTTCATCATCTGATATACAAATCTTATGTTATTATTGTTATTAATTATAATTATTGTTATTATTATTATTATTATTATTATTATTATTATTATTATTATTATTATATTATATAATTATTATCTTATCTTACATTCACACGTTGACCCCCGGGTGTTCCAGGGGTCAACGCCCCCGCGGCCCGGACCTTGACCAGGCCTCCCGGGGAGATCAGGGCCTGATCAATCAGACCTGTTACTGCTGGCCTCACGTAGTCCAGCGTACGAACCACAGCCCGGTTGGTCTGGTGCTGAGTTTGGATGGTTCCTGAGTTCTTAGGTTTATGAGGGAGAGGGATGAGTGGGAGTGGGGTTAGTGTGAGTGGGATGAGTGAAGGTGAGGTTAGTGTGAGTGGGGTAAGTGTGAGTGGGATATGGTAGGGGTATGGAGAGTGGAGAGAGGGGATAAAGAGGGAAGCCTACTTTAGGCGCCAGTGCCAAGGAGGTGGGCGGTTGAGAGTTAGGGGGTATAAGGAGGAGAGGGGAGGAAGGGGAAGGGGTCAAATGGAGGGTGTGAAGGAGAGAGGAAGGGGGGGGTCACCATGGTAACTTCCGGTGAGGGGAGACACATCAAAGGTAGCGCAAACTCATCCTCGTCTCATCCTCACTTCACCCCCCTCACTCTCTCAATCCTCTCCCTATCTCACCCCCCTCCCTTTCTTATCCTTCTCCCTCTCACCCCTCTCCCTCTCTTCCTCACCCGTCTCCCTCTCAATCTATACACAAACACTTATTGTGTTGTCTTATTGTGTTGTTTCTTATCGTGCAAGGGCACCACTAGCACGATAAGAGACAACACAGTAAGTGTCGGGAGCCCAAGACTGTTCAGCTGCCTCCCAGTATACATAAAGGGGATTACCAATAGACCCCTGGCTGTCTTCAAGAAGGCGCTGGACAGGCATCTAAAGTCAGTACCTGACCAGCCGGGCTGTGCTTCGTACTGTCGGGTTACGTGCGGCCAACAGTAACAGCCTGGTTCATCAGGCCGTGATCCACCATGAGGCCTGGTCACAGACCGGGCCGCAGGGGCGTTGACCCCCGAAACCCTCTCCAGGTATACTCCAGGTATATATACACACACACATATATATATATATATATATATATATATATATATATATATATATATATATATATATATATATATATATATATATATATATATATACGTGCAAAACAACCATTGTGAAAGAATAGAGAAATTCCAAGCGCTTTCGTGACTACTCACATTATCAAGGAACCCCACATCTCTTACCAACACCCGAGCATTCACTTCTCTTACAACCACATCTATAAATATGCTGAATAACCATGGTGACACGTATCATAGATGTCTAAGGCCTAGTTTTACTGGGAAATAATCTCCCTCTCGCTTACATACTCTAACCTGAGCCTCACTATCCTCGTAAAAAATTTTCACCGCTCTCAATAACCTACCTCCTATTCCATACATTTGCAACATCTGTCACATTGCCCCCCTATCCACCTTATCATACGCCTTTTCCAAATCCATAAATGCCACAAAAATTTCTTTACTCTTATCTAAATACTGTTCACATACATGTTTCACTGTAAACACTTGGTCTACACACCCCCTACCCTTCCTAAAGCCTCCCTGTTCATCTGCTATCCTACTCTTTGTCTTACTCTTAATTCATTCAGTAATAACTCTACCATACACTTTTCCAGGTATACTAAACATACTTATTCCCTTATAATCCCTTTGCCTTTATGCAAAGGAGCTATGCATGCTCTCTGCCAATCCCTAGGTACCTTATCCTCATCCATACATTATTAAATTAAAGCACCAACCACTCCAGAACTTTATCCCCATTTGCTTTTAACATTTCTAGCTTTACCCCATCAATCCCAGCTAACTTGCCCCCTCTCATTTTACCCACTGCCTAACGAACCTCAAAACCCTGCCAATGTATGCCAAATTACTGACATAATCATAATTCCACTAGACTTTGAGAAAGCCATTGACATTATGCCCATGCACTCAGCACCAGGCCCAGACTCGTGGAACTGTTTTCATTAAGAACTGCAAGAAATACCCCTCTCACGGGCCCTAAGTATGCTATGAAGAAGGAGCATAGACACAGGTAAAATTCCAGTCACTAAAAACAACGGATATAGCCCCACTCCATAAAGGTGGCAGCAAAGAATTAGCTAAGAACTATAGACCAATAGCTTTAACGTCCCACATCACAAAAATCTTTGAAAGACTGCTAAGAAGCAGGATAGCAAACCACTTGGACTTCCAGGAATTGTAGAATCCAAGGTAACATGGGTTCAGGGCAGGTCGCTCCTGCCTCTCGCAACTTTGGATCACTGGATGCACTGGAAAACAAACAGAATGCAGTTGTAGTATACACAGATTTTGTAAAACCCTTGACAAGTGCGATCATGGTGTAATAGCGCACAAAATACGTACTAAAGGGATAACTGGCAAAGTGGGCAGATGGATCTTCAACTTTCTAACCAATCGCACACAAAGAGTAGTGGTAAACAGAGTTAAATCGGAAGATGCCATAGTGAAGAGCTCTGTTCCACAAGGCACAGTACTCGCCCATATACTGTTCGTCATTCTCATATCAGACATAGACAGAGATGTAAATTATCGCACTGTATCATCCTTTGCAGACGATACTAGGATCTGCATGAGAGTGTCATCCACTGAGGACACGGCAAATCTCCAAGAAGATACAAACCAAGTTTTCCAATGGGCAACGGAGAATAATATTATATTGTTACGAACATAGTCAGTTGGTCCCTGGGTTACAGTGCTTTTCGTAACTAAATAAACTTGGTACGTCTAGGTCTTCACTCGTAGAGGAAAAGGAATTTTCTTACTTTCTATTTAATTTATTAATAATCATAATAATCACTTAAATCCACCTTCTCATATTTTGCACTATGAGTAGAATACTTTTACAATTTCTCATTAAAACATCACAGTACTAGGTCAAGTATTTACAAATGGTTCTGAGTGAGTCACGAAATATTAGTATATGCACATGCACAGGCGTTGCTTAAAAACTTGAACTCATTAATATATTTCTTATAATAGGGTTCACTTTACAATAAGTCCTCTTACACTACAGAGGCTTGCTCACTTGGCTTCACTTTCTCTAAGAGCTTCTTAACCGCCTTCTCCAACCGAGATAAGTCTTAGCAATGAGTTCCCGAAAATTCCTGGGATTTTCTAGGGAGGCGAATGGTGGTTTTAGAGGTGGATACTCCCCTAGACCCTTCCTGGTCCAGAGGAAGGTATGAACTGAACTCAGTGAGGCTTTACCAGCCCACTTTGTCTCGGTCGGAGCAGGGGTTGAGCAGCTCAAAACACCTACTGGTGCTTGGCCATGTCACACAAGCGACCAGATAATATTATAAAGTCGAGTAAATCCATTTTAGCTACTAATGGAATTACTCCTGAATTTAATATTAAGTGAAATATCAAAAATAACCTATACAAGTATACCATTGTGATAATAACAAGTAGAAACAGTCTACTTAAAATGAACAAAATGGTGTAACAGATATTCAATGAAGATAAATTCCAACTACTATGGAAGATTCTGGAGGGATTGGTCCCTAATCTGCACACAGAAATCACTCCCTAGGAAAGCAGGCGATGCAACATACCCCCAGTGAAAAGTAGGGGCGCCACTGGTACACTAAGAGAAAACACAGTAAGTATCCAGGGCCCAAGACTGTTCAACAGCCTCCCACTAGCCATAAGGGGCATTACCAATAGACCCCTGGTTGTCTTCAAGAGGGAGCTGGACAGATACCTAAAGTCAGTACCGGATCAGCCGGGCTGTGGTTCGTACATTGGACTGCGTGCGGCCAGCAGCAACAGCCTGGTTGATCAGGCCCTGATCCAGCAGGAGACCTGGTCGTAGATCGGGCCATGGGAGCGTTGATCCCCGGAATACCCTCCAGGTGGACTCCAGGTAGTCACAACTCGCTCCTCCTCACTCCTACAAGATGATATTCCTCTTTGCCATATACACGAAATCACAGCTTTCCTATCTTCATCAACATTTAACAATTCCTCAAAATATTCCCTCATTCTTCCTGATATCTGTGTGTGTGTGTGTGTGTGTGTGTGTGTGTGTGTGTGTGTGTGTGTGTGTGTGTGTGTCTGTGTGTGTGTACTCACCTATTTGTACTCACCTATTTGTGGTTGCAGGGGTCGAGTCTTAGCTCCTGGCCCCGCCTCTTCACCGGTTGCTACTGGGCCCTCTCTCTCCCCGCTCCATGAGCTTTATCAAACCTCGTCTTAAAACTGTGTATGGTTCCTGCCTCCACTACG
Organism: Cherax quadricarinatus; assembly: GCF_038502225.1. NCBI lineage: Eukaryota > Metazoa > Arthropoda > Malacostraca > Decapoda > Parastacidae > Cherax > Cherax quadricarinatus. The sequence continues at coordinate 5,627,795 of NC_091297.1, forward strand.
TCATTTTCTAGGCTATTCCACTGCCTTACAACTCTATGACTGAAGAAATACTTCCTAATATCTCTCTGACTCATTTGTGTCTTCAACTTCCAATTGTGGCCTCTTGTTTCTGTGTCCCCTCCCTGGAACATCCTGTCTTTGTCCACCTTGTCTATTCCACGCAGTATTTTATATGTCGTTATCATGTCTCCCCTGACCCTCCTGTCCTCCAGTGTCGTCAGGCCGATTTCCCTTAATCTTTCTTCATAGGACATTCCCCTTAGCTCTGGAACTAACCTTGTGGCAAACCTTTGTACTTTCTCTAGTTTCTTGACGTGCTTTATCAAGTGCGGGTTCCAAACAGGTGCTGCATACTCCAGTATGGGCCTGACATACACGGTGTATAGTGTCTTGAACGATTCCTTACTAAGGTGTCGGAATGCTGTTCTCAGGTTTGCCAGGCGCCCATATGCTGCAGCAGTTATCTGATTGATGTGTGCTTCCGGAGACATGCTCGGTGTTATACTCACCCCAAGATCTTTCTCCTTGAGTGAGGTTTGCAGTCTTTGGCCACCTAGCCTATACTCTGTCTGTGGTCTTCTGTGCCCTTCCCCTATCTTCATGACTTTGCATTTGGCAGGATTAAATTCGAGAAGCCATTTGCTGGATCAGGTGTCCAGTCTGTCCAGGTCTCTTTGAAGTCCTGCCTGGTCCTCATCAGTGTGTGTGTATGTGTGTGTACTCACCTAATTGTAGTTGCAGGTCCTATCTCTCCCTGCTCCATGAGCTTTATCATACCTCATCTTAAAGCTATGTATGGTTCCTGTCTCTACTACAGCACTCGCCAGACTGTTCCACTCCCTGACCACTCTATGACTGAAGAAATACTTCCTGACATCCCTGTGACTCGTCTGAGTCTTCAACTTCCAAGAATGACCCCTTGTTTCTGTGTCCCCTCTCTGGAACATCTCTCTGTCCACCTTGTCTATTTCACGCAGTATTTTGTATGTCGTTATCAAGTCTCCCCTAACCCTCCTGTCCTCCAGTGTCGTCAGGCCGATTTCCCTTAACCTTTCTTTGTAGGACATTTCCCTTAGGTCTGGAACTAACCTTGTTGCAAACCTTTGCACTTTCTCTAATTTCTTAACGTGCTTGACTCGGTGCGGGTTCCAAACTGGTGCTGCATACTCCAGTATGAGCCTGACGTACACGGTGTACAATGTCTTGAAAGATTCCTTTATTAGGTATCGGAACGCTAATCTCGGGTTTGCCAGGCGTCCATATGCTGCAGCAGTTATCTGGTTGATATATGCTTCCGGAGATGTGCTCGGTGTTATACTCACCCTAAGATCTCTCTCCTTGAGCGAGGTTTGCAGTAGTTCGCCACCTAGCCTATACTCTGTCTGTGGTCTTCTTTGCCCTTCTCCACTCTTCATGGCTTTGCATTTGGCAGGGTTGAATTCGAGAAGCTAGTTGCTGGACCACGTGTCCAGCCTTTCTAGGTCTTTTTGAAGACCTGCCTGATCCTCATCTGATTTAATTTTCCTCATTAACCTCACATCATCTGCGAACAGGGACACCCCTGAGTCTATCCCTTCCATCATGTCATTCACATATACCAAAAATAGCACTAGTCCTAGGACCGACCCCTGTGGGACCCCGCTCGTCACAGGTGCCCGCTGTGATACCTCATCACGTACCATGACTCGTTGTTGCCTCCCTTGTGATGCAGTTCAGATGGGCTTGTGAGGTCTCTAGGGAGACCTAATTATATGGTCACACTTGCCTTGGCAAATGTCGGGTAGTCACGCCCACGTCTGAGGACTTTTGTTCTTGACAGCGTCAGACCTCGGCATCAGATCGTAACACGTGGTGCACACCCCATAGTGGACGGGTACTTTGACCACCATATAAGCCCAGTTAACAGCTGAGCAAGGAGGTTGCTGGAGACAGGTCCGTGAAGCGAGAGCTCTGGACAGCCGCGTGTGTAGTACTAGTCCGTGTTACTGATAGCTTCTACTCTTCCCCCTGGTAATAAGTCTCATAGGTCAATTGTTATATTATGCAAATTTCCATCAGGATATATTGTATTCTAACCCTTTTATGTTATTAAGTAAACTATAGCCATAGTTCCCATTTTTATTTGTACCTTCATATGCTATTCCCTATTTTGTTAAGCACTGGGATAACACAGGAGACGTGCTCACTTGCTGGGATACCTCAGGAAGAGTGGGTAAAGGTCTCACACCCTGTCAGGTATTCTCTGATCTATTGAAGTGCCCTACCCGTTATACGTGCCTGATCTTCTAGTTTCTGCACGAATCTCTTGTGAGGAACTGTGTCAAAGGCCTTCTTGCAGTCCAAGAAAATACAATCAACCCATCCTTCTCTCTCGTGTCTTACTTCTGTTACTTTATCATAAAACTCCAGAAGGCTTGTGACACAGGATTTGCCCTCGATGAAGCCGTGCTGGTTGTCGTTTATACTCTTGCTCCGTTCCAGGTGCTCCACCACTTTCCTCCTGATAATCTTCTCCATTACTTTGTATACTATACACGTCAGTGACACTGGTCTGTAGTTCAGTGCCTCTTATTTGTCTCCTTTTTTTAAAAATGGGAACTACATTTGCCGTCTTCCAAACCTCAGGTAGTTGCCCAGTTTCAAGGGATGTGTTGAAGATTGTGGTTAATGGTACACACAGCATTTCTGCTCTCTCTCTAAGGACCCACAGGGAGATATTGTCTGGTCCCATTACCTTTGAGGTATCAAGGTCACTTAATACCTCAACGCTGTTGTGTATATGCCATCCAACATTTGTTGGTGTATTCCCTGTTGGTGTCCCCCTCTGTCCTGTCTTCCTAGAGTCCTTCCTGTCTCCACTGTGAATACTTCCTTAAATCTCGTGTTGAGCTCCTCGCATACCTCTTGATAATTTCTTGTGAGTTCCCCACCTTCTTTCCTCAGCCTGATCACCTGGTCTTTGACTGTTGTCTTTCTCCTAATGTGGCTATACAGCAGTTTCGGGTCAGACTTGACTTTGTATGCTATGTCATTTTCATACTGTCGCTGAGCCTCCCTCCTTATCTGTGCATACTCGTTTCTGGCTCTTCTATTGATCTCCTTGTTTTCCTGGGTCCTTTGCCTTCTGTACTTCTTCCATTCTCTAGTGCACTTAGTTTTTGCCTCCCCACCCCTTCGGGTAAACCAAGGACTCGCTTTGGTCTTCCCATTATTTCTTTTGCCCTTGGGAACAAACCTTTCCTCTGCCTCCTTGCATTTTGTTGTTACGTATTCCATCATTTCGTTTACTGACTTTCCTACCAGTTCTCTGTTCCATTGGACTTCCCGCTGGAAGTTCCTCATACCTGTGTAGTCCCCCTTTTATAGTTTGGCTTTTCCCATTTGACTCCTGTTATCCTCTCCACATGTACCTCTACTACATAATCAAAGCTCAGAACCACGTGATCACTAGCTCCAAGGGGCCCCTCATATGTGATGTCCTCAATGTCTGAACTGCTCAGGGTGAACACAAGGTCCAGTCTTGCTGGTTCATCCTCCCCTCTGTCTCTGGTAGTGTCCCTGACATGTTGATGAATGAGATTTTCCAGTACCACATCCATCATCTTGGCTGTCCATGTTTCGGGACCCCCATGAGGCTTCAGCAACTTGGCTCTGCACGATTGAGCTCTTCGTGCAACCTCAGCCAGCGTGTCCAGCATCGCTCTGTTGTTCTCTTCAATTTCTTCTCTTGGCCTCCTGTGTATGTGTGTGTGTGTACTCACCTAACTCGCCTCTTCACTGATCGCTACTAGGTCCTCTCTCTCTCTGCGTCCAGAGCTTTGTCATACCTCGTCTTAAAGCTATGTATGGTTCCTGCCTCCACTACCTTACTTGTTAGGCTATTCCACTTCCTGACGACTCTATAACTGAAAAAATACTTCCTAACATCCCTATGACTCGTCTGAGTCTTCAGCTTCCAATTGTGACCCCTTGTTTCTGTCCCCCCTCTGGAACAACCTCTGTCTACCTTATCTATTCCACGCAGTATTTTGTATGTCGTGTGTGTGTGTGTGTGTGTGTGTGTGTGTGTGTGTGTGTGTGTGTGTGTGTGTGTGTGTGTGTGTGTGTGTTTGTGTGTATGTGTGTGTGTCTGTTTGTCTGTCTGTGTGTCTGTCTGTGTATCTGTCTGTGTATCTGTCTGTGTGTCTGTGTGCCTGTCAGTCTGTTTGTCTGTCTGTCTCTCTCTGTCTCTCTCTGTTTCTGTCTCTCTGTCTCTGTCTCTCTGTCTCTCTCTGTCTCTCTCTCTCTCTCTCTCTCTCTCTCTCTCTCTCTCTCTCTCTATATATATATATATATATATATATATATATATATATATATATATATATATATATATATATATATATATATATATATATATATATATATATATATATATATGTATGTATACCTGAAGGTTACCTGGAGGTTATTCCGCGGCCCGGTCCATGACCAGGCCTCCCGATGGATCAGGGCCTGATCAACTAGGCTGTTACTGCTGGCCGCACGCAGTCCAACATACGAGCCACAGCCCGGCTGATCCGGCACTGACTTTAGGTATCTGTCCAGCTCTCTCTTGAACGCAGCCAGGGCTTGATAGGAGGCTGTTAAACAGTCTTGGGGCCGGGACACTTATGGTGTTTTCCTTTAGTGTACCAATGGCGCCCCTACTGTTAATTGGGGGCATTTTGCATCGCCTGCCCAGTCTTTTACTTTCGTAAGGAGTGATTTCTGTGTGAAGATTTGGGACCATTCCTTCCAGGATTTTCCAAGTGTAGATTATGATATATCTCTCCCTCCTGCGTTCCAAAGAGTATATATATATATATATATATATATATATATATATATATATATATATATATATATATATATATATATATATATATATATATATATATATGTATATATATATATATATATATATATATATATATATATATATATAATATATATATATATATATATATATATATATATATATTTATATATATATATATATATATATATATATATATATATATATATATATATATGTATATATATATATATATATATATATATATATAATATATATATATATATATATATATATATTTATAAAATATATAGGGAGGTACCACCTCTAGAACTGTCCTAGGGACCCTCATCCTCAGAGAAAAGAATAAACTTGCTTCAGGGAAAACTCAAGGTTCTCCCTGAAGCTGTTTGAGAATTTTCTCCTACCACCCCTTATATTTCAAGTATGTTTTATTTAAAGACAAAATACATTGGCCAAACATTCACAAAATTACAATAGAAAGTAAAACAACATAGGTAACTCAGAGCTACATCTCGAATACTTCGTCCAGCTCCCCGGCGGTAGGCCGTGTGCCCAGAATGCTGCAGGCATTTCCTCTCTGGATCGCAACACTGAGTCTCTGAAAGAGGAAGCTGGTCGCCCTGTGGCCCTTAGTTTCTATGGTGAGCTTTTCACCCAGCTCTTTGAGGAACTTTAGAGCACACTTGCCCCATGCTCCAAAGGTCTCCGACCCTATTGGAATGAAGCTATAGCAAGGGGAAAGGTCTTCATATATATATATATATATATATATATATATATATATATATATATATATATATATATATATATATATATATATATATATATATGTATATTATTCTATAGAGCTGTGGAATGTGTATGTAAGGGTTAGTCAGTTCAATGTGTTTATTATGCACACCATACCCATCTCGTGGGTGGTAGCCAAAGATTACCGAGTTACACAATAGATCCAGGGACTGGACCCCAAGGTTTTGATAACTGAACAACGTACAAAGGTAATGAACTAGGTAAGGGAAGTGTAAGTGCATACATAGCTATGTATTCATGAGTATGTGTATTTATGTATCTGTATTTAGGTCTCAGAGAGTTATTCAGGCACACAACACATTTCTTGTATGTTCGTGCAGTGAAGGTTCTCGTGTACTTGCTGAACATGTGCACATGTGCGTACGGGTAGCATGTAAGGACAGTGTACGTACAGAGAGCGTATATATTCAATTCAATTCAATTCAATTCAAGTTTATTCTCTATAATGGTTACAATGCGGGGTTTACAGGTTTTGGGTATTGTGTGGTTTACACGTTATAAAATACTAATTACAGAGGGGGCCACTAGGACACCTAGCATGGCTAGGCATTTCGAGCAGACTTAGATTAATTCTTAACATTAAATCCTTATAGATTATGGTATTAAGGCTAAGTGACTACATCATAATTTGCGAGTTTAGCAATGTGAATGCTTTTGTTTTGGCACAATACAAAGTGTTTATATTGGAGTATCATAGGCAAACTTATGACTAGTTAGGATTTATTATTTTAAGATTAAGATTAGTATTTCTGGGTTTATAGTCAGTGGGTGAGCGAGTGTAATTGTGAACTACCAGGTGGTTATCATGTAGTTAGTTGTCGGGGTGTATCAGGGAGATAAGATGTTTTCTAACTGTAGTTTTGAAAGTGATGAATGTGTCTGCAGTTCTAGAGTTTTCAGGTAGGGTGTTCCAGATTTTAGGTCCTTTGAAATACATTGAATTTTTGTAAAGGTTTAGTCGAACACGTGGAATGTCACAGAGATGTTTGTGTCTGGTGTTATGCCTGTGGATCCTGTCACAACTATCAAGAAAGCATTTTAAGTCAAGGTTAATATTGGAATTTAAGGTCCTGTAATTATAGATTGCACAGTAGTAAGTGTGGATGTTCTGAACAGGGAGTAAGTTTAGATCTATGAAGAGTGGGGGGGGGGGTGTTGCCAGGGATGGGATTTAGTGATTATTCTTACTGCGGCTATTTTGTTGGGTTATTATTGGCTTTAGGTGTGTTGCTGCAGTTGAACCCCAAGCACAGATAGCATAGGTGAGGTATGGATATATAAGTGAATGGTATAGTGTGAGAAGGGCAGTTTGCGGCACGTAGTATCGTATCTTGGAGAGGATCGCCACCGTTTTGGATACTTTTTTTTGTTATGTGTTGGATATGGGTGCTGAAATTTAGGTTGTTGTCGAGGTATAGGCCAAGGAATTTGCCTTCATTATGTCTGGTAATTAGAGTGTTGTCGATCTTAATGTTAAGTTGCGCAACACCTGCTCTGCTACCAAACATAATATAGTAAGTTTTGCCAGTGTTAAGTGTAAGTTTATTGGCTGTCATCGAAGTCGATATTTTGAGCAGCTCCTCGTTAACAATGGTGTTGAAGGTGGCAAGATTAGTGTGGGAAATGACATAAGTCGTGTCGTCAGCAAAGAGAATGGGGTTCAGGTGTTGGGATATGTTTGGAAGATCACTGATGTAAATGAGGAAGAGCAGGGGACCAAGGACACTTCCCTGCGGAACTCCAGTATCAAGTGGCCGTATCGATGAGGCTGTGTCTTTAATGGTGACGTACTGATACCTATTAGAAAGGTAGGATTTAAAATATGCAAGCGCATGGCCTCTTATACCATAGTGGTCAAATTTGTGGAGTAGGATGCCGTGGTCTACTGTGTCAAACGCTTTTTTATAATTGCATCATTAGTGCTTTTATTTTTCCTGAATCCAAATTGGCAGGGATTGAGGATGTTTTGTGACGTTATAAATGAATATAGTCTCCTGTGCACGAGTTTCTCGAAGATTTTGGATAGCAATGGTAAGTTGGACATTGGCCTATAGTTGTTTACGTCTGTAGGGTCACCACCTTTATGTATTGGTGTAACCCTTGCTGTCTTGAGTAGTGTCGGGAAAGTGCTAGTTTCTAGTGACTTGTTAAAAAGTAATGTAATAGCATGCGAAAGGACATGGGCCGCTCACTTGTACAATAATGGTGAGACGTGAGACAGATTCCCTGAGTTATTTTTAAGTGACTTTATGATCGCGGTGACTTCCATGGGCTCAGTTGGTACAAGATAGAAGGAATTTGGGAAATTCCCATCTAGGTAGTCCCCGGCACGGGCATTGGTACATGGGATTTTACTGGCGAGATTAGATCCTATGTTTGAGAAGAAGTCGTTTATCTTGTTAGCTGTATCAGTGGGTTGCAGTGGTGTTTCATGAGGTTTAGTTAGAACAATATTCTTGGTTTTTTTCAGTTTGTGGGTCCCCAGAATCTGGGAAAGTGTTTTCCAGGTCTTTTTTATATCTCCACTTGTGTCAGTGAATCTGCTGGAGTAGTACAGTTGTTTGGCTTTCTTTATTACTTTGGTGAGAATTGTTGAATATTGTTTAAGAATATCTTTGTGTATTAAGCCCTGTCTATATTGCTTTTCATATTGGTGTTTCTTATCAATGGATTTCAGAATGCTGCTGGTTAGCCATGGGCAACCAAGCCGTTTATTCGTGATCTGTTTCGTTTTTATGGGACAATGTTTGTTGTATAGTCTAAGTATTTTGTTAAGAAAAATGTCTGTCCAGTCGTCAATATCATTGGCATTGGAGAATTCTGTAGGCCAGTCAACAGTCTCTAGGTCTGCTGTGAAATTCCTTATTGAGGCCTCCTAATGGAGTCTAAATGAAACTTTGTTGTATTCGAGTGGTGGCTTACTAATGTTTGTTAATTAAGAGGAAGGTTGGATAGTGGTCAGTAGTGCTGTCTGTGATTATCCCTGATTTAAGGGGGGCTAGTATATTGGTCCATATGTGGTCTATCATATGTGGTCTATCAGTCAGCCTGGTTGGTTTAGTTATTGTTGGTATGAGAAGTGGGTTGTTCATATTGTTGATGAAATCAGTTACAGTCTGATCATCTGGTAGGCCAAGGTTGATGTTGAAGTCTCCAGCTAAGAGAAGGTGGTGCTTATTCATTTGTCTGTTTGTTATTAGTGACTTTAGATTCTCACTGAAGTTTGGGATGTTTGTGTGGGGTATCCGGTATATGGCACCGATTGTTATAGGCGTCTTGAGATTTTTTACAGTAAAATTAGCAAAAATGTATTCCCCATATTCATCACGCAAGTGAGAGGTTCTGAGGACACAGTGTACGTTCGAAGAGTGTACTTATGTACACGTGTGTACGCGTGAGAGCGGAAGTCCCTTTGACAAGTTCCCACACAACCACCATTGTCTCTGGAACCTCCCCTTTGGGGATGGGGGTCCCCCTACCGTGACTTACCCTTGGAACTTCCATCCCTTTAAAATCCCCTAAGACCCATGTCTCAAGACCCGACCTCCCACTCACTGGGACTTCCCACTTCTCCCACTCAGCCCTCTCTAGTGCCTAGCTAAAATCATTCCACTCCGATTTAAAGGTTTGTCATCTACCCCAGGTACTGTCATCTACCCCAGGTACTGTCATCTACCCCAGGTACTGTCATCTACCCCAGGTACTGTCATCTACCCCAGGTACTGTCATCTACCCCAGGTACTGTCATCTACCCCAGGTACTGTCGTCTACCCCAGGTACTGTCGTCTACCCCAGGTACTGTCATCTACCCCAGGTACGACCATCTACCCCAAGTACAATCATCTAGCCCAGGGACCTTCATCTACCCAAGGTACTGTCATCTACCCTAGGGACGATCATCTACCCCAGGGGCAATAATTTACCCAAGGGACCATCATCTACCCCAGGTACCATCATCTACCACAGGAACCATCATCTACCCCAGAGACCATCATCTACCCCAGGTACCATCATCTAACCCAGGTACTGTCATCTACCCCAGGTACGATCATCTACCACAGGGGCCATCATTTACCCAAGGGACCATCATCTACCCCAGGCACCATCATCTACCCCAAGTACCATCATCTACTCCACGGACCATCATCTACCCCAGGTACCATCATCTACCCCAGGGACCATCTTCTACCCCAGGAACCATCATCTACCCCGGGGACAATCATCTACCCCATGTACTGTCATCTACCCCAGGTACAATCATCTACCCCAGGTACCATCATCTACCCAAGGGACCATCATATACCCTAGGTACCATCATCTACCCCAGATACTGTCATCTACCCCAGGTACGATCATCTACCACAGGGGCCATCATTTACCCAAGGGACAATCATCTACCCCATGTACTGTCATCTACCCCGGGTACAATCATCTACCCCAGGTACCATCATCTACCCAAGGGACCATCATATACCCCAGGTACAATCATCTACCCCAGGTACTGTCATCTACCCCAGGTACCATCATCTATCCCAGGTACCATCATCTACCCCAGGTACTATCATCTACCCCAGGTACCATCATCTACCCCAGGTACCATCATCTACCCCAGGTACCATCATCTACCCCAGGAACCATCAACTACCCCAGGTACCATCATCTACCCCAGGTACCATCATCTACCCCAGGAACCATCGTCTACCAAATGTAACATCATCTACCCCAGGTACCATCATCTACCCCAGGGACCATCATCTACCCCAGGTACCATCATCTACCCCAGGTACCATCATCTACCCCAGGGACCATCATCTACCCCAGGAACCATCATCTACCAAATGTACCATCATCTACCACAGGTACCATCATCATCTACCCCAGGGACCATCATCTACCCCAGGTACCATCATCTACACCAGGTACCATCATCTACCCCAGGGACCATCATCTACCCCAGGTACCATCATCTACCCCAGGGACCATCATCTACCCCAGGTACCATCATCTACACCAGGTACCATCATCTACCCCAGGGACCATCATCTACCCCAGGTACCATCATCTACCCCAGGGACCATCATCTACCCCAGGTACCATCATCTACCCCAGGTACCATCATCTACCCCAGGTACCATCATCTACCCCAGGTACCATCATCTACCCCAGGTACCATCATCTACCCCAGGGACCATCATCTACACCAGGTACCATCATCTACCCTCAATTGCGCACTCTGCGTTAGCGCCTGAGTGTGTATGTGTGTGTGAGTGTGAGAGTGTAAGTGCGTGAGTTCATGAGTGCGTGAGCGTGATTGCGTAAGCGCGTGAGTACGTGAGTGCGTTAGCGTGTGAGTGCGTGAATGCATGAGTGCATTAACGTGTGAGTGCATGAGTGCCTTAGCACGTGAGTACATGAGTGTGGCTGAGTGCGTTAGCTTGTGAGTGCGTGCAGGATGACTGACAGTTGTGGGTGGTCAGCTGACTGCTGCTGCTGACACAGTGATGGTGTCAGTCTCGTCTCTGCTGCTTCACTAACGTCCTGACACCCGTCAGCGTCACCTCCGCCTCAGCGTGTTGCAGCTGAGAGTCAGCCTTCTCTGTCTGCCTGACAGCTGTTGGCTCAGCTGACTGCAGTGTGCGTTTGGCAGCGTTGCATTTCTGCTTGCACACTGGGCGTCATTCATAAGAAGAACGGCGACGTTGCCAAGTTTCCTCTCCCCCTCCCCTCCCCCATTACTACCTATATCCCCCTCCACATCACCCTACCCACTACCCTCTTCCCCAGTCATCAACATTGCTCCCCCCAGGAGATCTTTCCCCTTCCCCCCCAGGGAACAACTAGGGCCTCAGGGATGGGGGCGTTTTAGAGGGCGGGCGGCGTGTGGGTGGTGTGGGGGCGGTGTGGGGGCGGTGTTGGGGGTCGGTGTGGGGGCGGTGTTGGGGGGCGGTGTGGGAGCGGTGTTGGGGGTCGGTGTGGGGGCGTTGTGGGGGATCGGTGTGGGGGCGTTGTGGGGGCGATGTGGGGGCGGTGTGGGGGCGGTGTGGGGGTGGTGTTGGTGGTCGGTGTGGGGGCGGTGTGGGGGCGGTGTAGGGGCCGTGTGAGGGCAGTGTGGTGGCGGTGTGGTGGCGGTGTGGTGGCGGTGTGGGGGCGGTGTGGTGGCGGTGTGGGGGCGGTGTGGGGGCGGTGTAGGCGCAGTGTGGAGGCAGTGTGGTGGCGGTGTGGTGGCGGTGTGGGAGCGGCGTGGTGGCGGTGGGGTGGCGGTGTGGTGGCGGTGTGGTGGCGGTGTGGGGGCGGTGTTGGGGGTTGGTGTGGGGGCGGTGTGGGGGCTGTGTGGGGGCGGTGTGGTGGCGGCGTGGGGGCGGTGGGGGGGCGATGTGGGGGCGGTGTGAGGGCGGTGTGGGGGCAGTGTGGGGGCAGTGTGGTGGCGGTATTGAGGCGGTGTGGTGGCTGTGTGGGGGCGGTGTGGGGGCGGGGTGGTGGCGGTGTGGGGGCGGTGTGGTGGCGGTGTGGGGACGGTGTGGTGGCGGTGTGGGGGCGGTGTTGGGGGTTGGTGTGGGGGCGGTGTGGGGGCGGTGTGGGGGCGGTGTGGTGGCGGCGTGGGGGCGGTGGGGGGGCGATGTGGGGGCGGTGTGAGGGCGGTGTGGGGGCAGTGTGGGGGCAGTGTGGTGGCGGTGTGGTGGCGGTATTGGGGCGGTGTGGTGGCTGTGTGGGGGTGGTTTGGGGGCGGTGTGGGGGCGGTGTGGGGGTGGTGTGGGGGCGGTGTGGTGGCGGTGTGGTGGCGGTGTGGGGGCGGTGTTGGGGGTCGGTGTGGGGGCGGTGTGGTGGCGGTGTGGGGGCGGTGTGGTGGCGGTGTGGGGGCGGGGGGGGGTCGATGTGGGGGCGGTGTGGGGGCGGTGTGGGGGCGGTGTGGTGGCGGTGTGGGGGCGGTGTGGGGGCGGTGTGGGGGCGGTGTGGGGGCGGTGTGGTGGCAGTGTGGGGGCGGTGTGGGGGCGGTGTGGGGGCGGTGTGGTGGCGGTGTGGGGGCGGTGTGGGGGCGGTAATATTGGCATGACTTCCATATAATTAAGTTTGGTGTGTGTGTGTACTCACCTAATTGTGGTTGCAGGGGTCGAGTCACAGCTCCTGGCCCTGCCTTCACTGGTTGCTGCTATGTCACTCTCTGCTCCGTGAGCTTTATCATACCTCTTCTTAAAGCTGTGTATAGAACCTGCCTCCACTACATCACTTCCTGATAAATCTATGATTTATAAAAGTGCCTCCTAACATCCCTGTACACCTGGAGAGGGTTTCGGGGGTCAACGACCCTGCGGCTCGGTCTCAGACCAGGCCTCGTGGTGGATAAGGGTCTGATCAACAGGTTGTTACTGCTGGCCGCACACAAACTGACGTACAAACCACAGCCAGGTTGATCAGGTACTGACTTTAGGTGCCTGTCCAACGCCTTCTTGAAGACAGTCAGGGGTCTATTGGTAATCCCCCTTATGTTTGCTGGGAGACAGTTGAACAGTCTTGGGCCCCTGACACTTATTTTGTTGTCTCTCAGCGCTCCTGCTTTTCATTGGGGGAATGTTGCATCTCCTGCCGAGTCTTTTGCTTTCATAGGGAGTGATTTTCGTGTGCAAGTTTTGTACTAATCCCTCTAGGATTTTCCTAGTGTATATTATCATGTATCTCTCTCGCCTGCATTCCAGGGAATACCGATCAAGGACCTTCAACCGTTCCTAGTAGTTTAGGTGCCTTATCGTATTTATGTGTGCCGTGAAAGTTCTTTGTACACTCTCCAGGTCAGCAATTTCGCCAGCCTTGAAGGGGACCGTTAGTGTACAGCAATATTCCAGCCTAGAGAGCACAAGCGATTTGAAGAGAATCATCATGGGCTTGGCGTCCCTAGTTTTGAAGGTTCTTATTATCCATCCTACCATTTTCCTAGCAAATGCAGTAGATACATTGTTGTGGTCTTTGAAGGCGAGATCCTCTGACATTATC
>NC_091297.1:5646430-5726430 GCF_038502225.1 Cherax quadricarinatus
CATGTTGCATGATGTTTCATAAGGTACCTGACCCGTCATGTTGCATGATGTTTTATAAGGTACCTGACCCGTCATGTTGCATGATGTTTTATAAGGTACCTGACCCGTCATGTTGCATGATGTTTTACGACGTATCTGACCCGTAATGTTGCATGATGTTTTACGAGGTATCTGACCCGTCATGTTGCATGATGTTTAATAAGGTATCTGACCCGTCATGTTGCATGATGTTTTCCGAGGTATCTGACCCGTCATGTTGTATGATGTTTAATAAGTTATCTGACCCGTCATGTTGCATGATGTTTTATAAGGTATCTGACCCGTCACGTTGCATGATGTTTTATAAGGTACCTGACCCGTCATGTTGCATGATGTTTTACGAGGTATCTGACCCGTCATGTTGCATGATGTTTAATAAGGTATCTGACCCGTCATGTTGCATGATGTTTTACGAGGTATCTGACCCGTCATGTTGCATGATGTTTTATAAGGTATCTGACCCGTCATGTTGCATGATGTTTTACAAGGTATCTAACCCGTCATGTTGCATGATGTTTAATAAGGTATCTGACCCGTCATGTTGCATGATGTTTTATAAGGTATCTGACCCGTCATGTTGCATGAGGTTTAATAAGGTATCTGACCCGTCATGTTGCATGATGTTTTATAAGGTATCTGACCCGTCATGTTGCATGATGTTTTACAAGGTATCTAACCCGTCATGTTGCATGATGTTTAATAAGGTATCTGACCCGTCATGTTGCATGATGTTTTATAAGGTATCTGACCCGTCATGTTGCATGAGGTTTAATAAGGTATCTGACCCGTCATGTTGCATGATGTTTTACGAGGTATCTGACCCGTCATGTTGCATGATGTTTTACGAGGTATCTGACCCGTCATGTTGCATGATGTTTTACGAGGTATCTGACCCGTCATGTTGCATGATGTTTAATAAGGTATCTGACCCGTCATGTTGCATGATGTTTTACGAGGTATCTGACCCGTCATGTTGTATGATGTTTAATAAGTTATCTGACCCGTCATGTTGCATGATGTTTTATAAGGCATCTGACCCGTCACGTTGCATGATGTTTTATAAGGTACCTGACCCGTCATGTTGCATGATGTTTTACGAGGTATCTGACCCGTCATGTTGCATGATTTTTAATAAGGTATCTGACCCGTCATGTTGCATGATGTTTAACGAGGTATCTGACCCGTCATGTTGCATGATGTTTTATAAGGTATCTGACCCGTCATGTTGCATGATGTTTTACAAGGTATCTAACCCGTCATGTTGCATGATGTTTAATAAGGTATCTGACCCGTCATGTTGCATGATGTTTTATAAGGTATCTGACCCGTCATGTTGCATGAGGTTTAATAAGGTATCTGACCCGTCATGTTGCATGATGTTTTATAAGGTATCTGACCCGTCATGTTGCATGATGTTTTACAAGGTATCTAACCCGTCATGTTGCATGATGTTTAATAAGATATCTGACCCGTCATGTTGCATGATGTTTTATAAGGTATCTGACCCGTCATGTTGCATGAGGTTTAATAAGGTATCTGACCCGTCATGTTGCATGATGTTTTACGAGGTATCTGACCCGTCATGTTGCATGATGTTTTACGAGGTATCTGACCCGTCATGTTGCATGATGTTTTACGAGGTATCTGACCCGTCATGTTGCATGATGTTTTACGAGGTATCTGACCCGTCATGTTGCATGATGTTTAATAAGGTATCTGACCCGTCATGTTGCATGATGTTTTACGAGGTATCTGACCCGTCATGTTGCATGATGTTTTACGAGGTATCTGACCCGTCAAGTTGCATGATGTTTTACGAGGTATCTGACCCGTCATGTTGCATGATGTTTAATAAGGTATCTGACCCGTCATGTTGCATGATGTTTTACGAGGTATCTGACCCGTCATGTTGCATGATGTTTAATAAGGTATCTGACCCGTCATGTTGCATGATGTTTTACGAGGTATCTGACCCGTCATGTTGCATGATGTTTTATAAGGTATCTGACCCGTCATGTTGCATGATGTTTAATAAGGTATCTGACCCGTCATGTTGCATGATGTTTAATAAGGTATGTGACCCGTCATGTTGCATGATGTTTAATAAGGTATCTGACCCGTCATGTTGCATGATGTTTAATAAACTATCTGACCCGTCATGTTGCATGATGTTTTATAAGGTATCTGACCCGTCATGTTGCATGATGTTTAATAAGGTACCTGACCCGTCATGTTGCATGATGTTTTATAAGGTATCTGACCCGTCATGTTGCATGATGTTTAATAAGGTATCTGACCCGTCATGTTGCATGATGTTTAATAAGGTATCTGACCCGTCATGTTGCATATTGTTTAATAAGGTATCTGACCCGTCATGTTGCATGATGTTTTACGAGGTATCTGACCCGTCATGTTGCATGATATTTTATAAGGTATCTGACCCGTCATGTTGCATGATGTGTTATAAGGTATCTGACCCGTCATGTTGCATGATGTTTTATAAGGTATCTGACCCGTCATGTTGCATGATGTTTAATAAGGTATCTGACCCGTCATGTTGCATGATGTTTTACGAGATATCTGACCCGTCATGTTGCATGATGTTTTACGAGGTATCTGACCCGTCATGTTGCATGATGTTTTACGAGGTATCTGACCCGTCATGTTGCATGATGTTTTACGAGGTATCTGACCCGTCATGTTGCATGATGTTTTATAAGGTATCTGACCCGTCATGTTGCATGATGTTTTATAAGGTATCTGACCCGTCATGTTGCATGATGTTTTATAAGGTATCTGACCCGTCATGTTGCATGATGTTTTATATGGTATCTGACCCGTCATGTTGCATGATGTTTTATAAGGTATCTGACCCGTCATGTTGCATAATGTTTTACAAGGTATCTGACCCTTCATGTTGCATGATGTTTATTAAGGTATCTGACCCGTCATGTTGCATGATGTTTAATAAGGTATCTGACCCGTCATGTTGCATGATGTTTAATAAGGTATCTGACCCGTCATGTTGCATGATGTTTTATAAGGTATCTGACCCGTCATGTTGCATGATGTTTAATAAGGTATCTGACCCGTCATGTTGCATGATGTTTTACGAGTTATCTCACCCATCATTTTGCATGATGTTTTACGAGGTATCTGACCCGTCATGTTGCATGATGTTTTACGAGGTATCTGACCCCTCATGTTGCATGATGTTTTACGAGGTATCTGACCCGTCATGTTGCATGTTGTTTTATAAGGTATCTGTCCCGTCATGTTGCATGATGTTTAATAAGGTATCTGACCCGTCATGTTGCATGATGTTTTATAAGGTATCTGACCCGTCATGTTGCATGATGTTTAATAAGGTATCTGACCCGTCATGTTGCATGATGTTTAATAAGGTATCTGACCCGTCATGTTGCATGATGTTTTATAAGGTATCTGACCCGTCATGTTGCATGATGTTTTATAAGGTATCTGACCCGTCATGTTGCATGATGTTTAATAAGGTATCTGACCCGTCATGTTGCATGATGTTTAATAAGGTATCTGACCCGTCATGTTGCATGATGTTTTATAAGGTATCTGACCCGTCATGTTGCATGAGGTTTAATAAGGTATCTGACCCGTCATGTTGCATGATGTTTTAAGAGGTATCTGACCCGTCATGTTGCATGATGTTTTATAAGGTATCTGACCCGTCATGTTGCATGATGTTTTATGAGGTATCTGACCCGTCATGTTGCATGATGTTTAATAAGGTATCTGACCCGTCATGTTGCATGATGTTTTATAAGGTATCTGACCCGTCATGTTGCATGATGTTTTATAAGGTATCTGACCCGTCATGTTGCATGATGTTTTACAAGGTTTCTGACCCGTCATGTTGCATGATGTTTTATAAGGTAACTGACCCGTCATGTTGCATGATGTTTAATAAGGTATCTGACCCGTCATGTTGCATGATGTTTTATAAGGTATCTGACCCGTCATGTTGCATGATGTTTAATAAGGTATCTGACCCGTCATGTTGCATGATGTTTTAAGAGGTATCTGACCCGTCATGTTGCATGATGTTTTACGAGGTATCTGACCCGTCATGTTGCATGATGTTTTACGAGGTATCTGACCCGTCATGTTGCATGATGTTTTACGAGGTATCTGACCCGTCATGTTGCATGATGTTTTACAAGGTATCTGACCCGTCATGTTGCATGATGTTTTACGAGGTATCTGACCCGTCATGTTGCATGATGTTTTACAAGGTATCTGACCCGTCATGTTGCATGATGTTTTACAAGGTATCTGACCCGTCATGTTGCATGACGTTTTACAAGGTATCTGACCCGTCATGTTGCATGATGTTTTACAAGGTATCTGACCCGTCATGTTGCATGATGTTTTACAAGGTATCTGACCCGTCATGTTGCATGATGTTTTACAAGGTATCTGACCCGTCATGTTGCATGATGTTTTACGAGGTATCTGACCCGTCATGTTGCATGATGTTTTACGAGGTATCTGACCCGTCATGTTGCATGATGTTTTACAAGGTATCTGACCCGTCATGTTGCATGATGTTTCACGAGGTATCTGACCCGTCATGTTGCATGATGTTTTACAAGGTATCTGACCCGTCATGTTGCATGATGTTTTACAAGGTATCTGACCCGTCATGTTGCATGATGTTTCACGAGGTATCTGACCCGTCATGTTGCATGATGTTTTACAAGGTATCTGACCCGTCATGTTGCATGATGTTTTACGAGGTATCTGACCCGTCATGTTGCATGATGTTTTACGAGGTATCTGACCCGTCATGTTGCATGATGTTTTACAAGGTATCTGACCCGTCATGTTGCATGATGTTTTACGAGGTATCTGACCCGTCATGTTGCATGATGTTTCACGAGGTATCTGACCCGTCATGTTGCATGATGTTTTACAAGGTATCTGACCCGTCATGTTGCATGATGTTTTACAAGGTATCTGACCCGTCATGTTGCATGATGTTTCACGAGGTATCTGACCCGTCATGTTGCATGATGTTTTACAAGGTATCTGACCCGTCATGTTGCATGGTGTTTTACAAGGAATCTGACCCGTCATGTTGCATGATGTTTTACAAGGTATCTAACCCGTCATGTTGCATGATGTTTTACAAGGTATCTAACCCGTCATGTTGCATGATGTTTTACAAGGTATCTGACCCGTCATGTTGCATGGTGTTTTACAAGGAATCTGACCCGTCATGTTGCATGATGTTTCACGAGGTATCTGACCCGTCATGTTGCATGATGTTTCACGAGGTATCTGACCCGTCATGTTGTATGATGTTTTCCAGGGTTAAAAGTTATGCATGAAAAAAAGTCTGTCTTTGTGACCTGTATTCTGTTTCACCTAAGTGATATGAGCTTAATATTTGGCCATATACCTGAAGCAACACTCACCTGAGTGTGTTCTTGCGCTACCCTCCACAAGATGGGCGTGGTCCTGCGGTACCCTCCACAAGATGGGCGTGGTCCTGCGCTACCCTCCACAAGATGGGCGTGGTCCTGCGCAACCCTCCACAAGATGGGCGTGGTCCTGCGGTACCCTCCACAAGATGGGCGTGGTCCTGCGCTACCCTCCACAAGATGGGCGTGGTCCTGCGCAACCCTCCACAAGATGGGCGTGGTCCTGCGGTACCCTCCACAAGATGGGCGTGGTCCTGCGCTACCCTCCACAAGATGGGCGTGGTCCTGCGCAACCCTCCACAAGATGGGCGTGGTCCTGCGCTACCCTCCACAAGATGGGCGTGGTCCTGCGCTACCCTCCACAAGATGGGCGTGGTCCTGCGGTACCCTCCACAAGATGGGCGTGGTCCTGCGCTACCCTCCACAAGATGGGCGTGGTCCTGCGGTACCCTCCACAAGATGGGCGTGGTCCTGCGCTACCCTCCACAAGATGGGCGTGGTCCTGCGCTACCCTCCACAAGATGGGCGTGGTCCTGCGCTACCCTCCACAAGATGGGCGTGGTCCTGCGCTACCCTCCACAAGATGGGCGTGGTCCTGCGCTACCCTCCACAAGATGGGCGTGGTCCTGCGCTACTCTCCACAAGATGGGCGTGGTCCTGCGCTACTCTCCACAAGATGGGCGTGGTCCTGCGCTACCCTCCACAAGATGGGCGTGGTCCTGCGCTACCCTCCACAAGATGGGCGTGGTCCTGCGCTACCCTCCACAAGATGGGCGTGGTCCTGCGGTACCCTCCACAAGATGGGCGTGGTCCTGCGCTACCCTCCACAAGATGGGCGTGGTCCTGCGCTACCCTCCACAAGATGGGCGTGGTCCTGCGCTACCCTCCACAAGATGGGCGTGGTCCTGCGCTACCCTCCACAAGATGGGCGTGGTCCTGCGCAACCCTCCACAAGATGGGCGTGGTCCTGCGGTACCCTCCACAAGATGGGCGTGGTCCTGCGCTACCCTCCACAAGATGGGCGTGGTCCTGCGGTACCCTCCACAAGATGGGCGAGGTCCTGCGCTACCCTCCACAAGATGGGCGTGGTCCTGCGCTACCCTCCACAAGATGGGCGTGGTCATGCGGTACCCTCCACAAGATGGGCGTGGTCCTGCGCTACCCTCCACAAGATGGGCGTGGTCCTGCGCTACCCTCCACAAGATGGGCGTGGTCCTGCGCTACCCTCCACAAGATGGGCGTGGTCCTGCGCTACCCTCCACAAGATGGGCGTGGTCCTGCGCTACTCTCCACAAGATGGGCGTGGTCCTGCGCTACTCTCCACAAGATGGGCGTGGTCCTGCGCTACCCTCCACAAGATGGGCGTGGTCCTGCGCTACCCTCCACAAGATGGGCGTGGTCCTGCGCTACCCTCCACAAGATGGGCGTGGTCCTGCGGTACCCTCCACAAGATGGGCGTGGTCCTGCGCTACCCTCCACAAGATGGGCGTGGTCCTGCGCTACCCTCCACAAGATGGGCGTGGTCCTGCGGTACCCTCCACAAGATGGGCGTGGTCCTGCGGTACCCTCCACAAGATGGGCGTGGTCCTGCGCTACCCTCCACAAGATGGGCGTGGTCCTGCGCTACCCTCCACAAGATGGGCGTGGTCCTGCGGTACCCTCCACAAGATGGGCGTGGTCCTGCGCTACCCTCCACAAGATGGGCGTGGTCCTGCGCTACCCTCCACAAGATGGGCGTGGTCCTGCGGTACCCTCCACAAGATGGGCGTGGTCCTGCGCTACCCTCCACAAGATGGGCGTGGTCCTGCGGTACCCTCCACAAGATGGGCGTGGTCCTGCGCTACCCTCCACAAGATGGGCGTGGTCCTGCGCTACCCTCCACAAGATGGGCGTGGTCCTGCGCTACCCTCCACAAGATGGGCGTGGTCCTGCGCTACCCTCCACAAGATGGGCGTGGTCCTGCGCTAACCTCCACAAGATGGGCGTGGTCCTGCGCTACCCTCCACAAGATGGGCGTGGTCCTGCGCTACCCTCCACAAGATGGGCGTGGTCCTGCGGTACCCTCCACAAGATGGGCGTAGTCCTGCGCTACCCTCCACAAGATGGGCGTGGTCCTGCGCCACCCTCCACAAGATGGGCGTGGTCCTGCGCTAGCCTCCTCAAGATGGGCGTGGTCCTGCGCTACCCTCATCAAGATGGGCGTGGTCATGAGGTACCCTCCACAAGATGGCGTGGTCCTGCGCTACCCTCCACATGATGGGCGTGGTCCTGCAATACCCTCCACAAGATGGGCGTGGTCATGCGCTACCCTCCACAAGATGGGCGTGGTCCTGCCGTACCCTCCACAAGATGGGCGTGGTCATGCGGTACCCTCCACAAGATGGCGTGGTCCTGCGCTACCCTCCACAAGATGGGCGTAGTCCTGCGGTACCCTCCACAAGATGGGCGTGGTCATGCGCTACCCTCCACAAGATGGGCGTGGTCCTGCGCTACCCTCCACAAGATGGGCGTAGTCTTGCGCTACACTAAACAAGATGGGCGTAGTCCTGCGCTACCCTCCACAAGATGTGCGTGGTCCTGCGCTATCCTCCACAAGATGTGCGTGGTTCTGCGCTACCCTCCACAAGATGGGTGTGGTCCTGCGCTACTCTCAACAAGATGGGCGTAGTCCTGCGCTACCCTCCACAAGATGGGCGTAGTCCTGCGCTATGCTTCACAAGATGGGCGTGGTCCTGCGCTACCCTACAAAAGATGGGCGTAGTCCTGCGCTACCATTCACAAGAAGGGCGTGTTCCTGTGCTACCCTCCACAAGATGGGCGTGGTCCTGCGCTACTCTCCACAAGATGGGCGTGGTCCTGCGCTATCCTCCACAAGATGGGCGTTGTCCTGCGCTACCCTCCACAAGATGGGCGTCGTCCTGCGCTAGCCTCTACGAGATGGGCGTAGTCCTGCGCTACCCTCCAAAAGATGGGCGTGGTCTTGCGCTACCCTCCGCAAGATGGGCGTAGTCCTGCGCTAACCTCCACAAGATGGGTGTAATCATGCGCTACCCTCCACAAGATGGGCGTGGTTTTGCGCTACCCTCCACAAGATGGGCGTGATCCTGCGCTACCCTCAACAAGATAGGCGTAGTCCTGCGCTGCCCTCCACAAGATGGGCGTCGTCCTGCGCTACCCTAAACAAGATGGGTGTGGTCCTGCGCTACCCTCCACAAGATGGGCGTAGTCCTGCGCTAACCTTCACAAGATGGGCGTGGTCCAGCGCTACCCTCCACAAGATAGGCGTGGTCCTGCGCTATCCTCCTCAAGATGGGCGTGGTCCAGCGCTACCCTCCACAAGATGGGCGTGGTCCTGCGGTACCCTCCACAAGATGGGCGTGGTCATGCGCTACCCTCCACAAGATGGGCGTGGTCCTGCGGTACCCTCCACAAGAATGGCGTGGTCCTGCGCTACCCTCCACAAGATGGGCGTGGTCCTGCGCCACCCTCCACAAGATGGGCGTGGTCCTGCGCTAGCCTCCTCAAGATGGGCGTGGTCCTGCGCTACCCTCCACAAGATGGGCGTGGTCATGAGGTACCCTCCACAAGATGGCGTGGTCCTGCGCTACCCTCCACAAGATGGGCGTGGTCCTGCGGTACCCTCCACAAGATGGGCATGGTCATGCGCTACCCTCCACAAGATGGGCGTGGTCCTGCGGTACCCTCCACAAGATGGGCGTGGTCATGCGGTACCCTCTACAAGATGGCGTGGTCCTGCGCTACCCTCCACAAGATGGGCGTAATCTTGCGGAACCCTCCACAAGATGGGCGTGGTCATGCGCTACTCTCCACAAGATGGGCGTGGTCCTGCGCTACCCTCCACAAGATGGGCGTGCCCCTGCGCTACCCTCCAAAAGATGGGCGTGGTCCTTCCGGAACCCTCCACAAGATGGGTGTGGTCCTGCGATATCCTCCACAAGATGGGCGTGGTCCTGCGGTACCCTCCACAAATTGGGCGTAGTCTTGCGCTACCCTCCACAAGATGGGCGTGGTCCTTCGCTACCCTCCACAAGATGGGCGTGGTCCTGCGGTACCCTCCAAAAGAAGGGTTTGGTCTTGCGTTACCCTCCACAAAATGGGCGTGGTCCTGTGGTACCCTCCACAAGATGAGCGTAGTTTGCACTACCCTAAACAAGATGGGCGTGGTCCTGCGCTATCTCCACAAGATGGGCGTGGTCCTGCGGTACCCTCCTCAAGATGGGTGTGGTCTTGCGTTACCCTCCACAAGATGGGCGTGGTCCTGCGCTACCCTCCACAAGATGAGCGTAGTCTTGCGCTACACTAAACAAGATGGGCGTAGTCCTGCGCTACCCTCCACAAGATGTGCGTGATCCTGCGCTATCCTCCACAAGATGGGCATGGTTCTGCGCTACTCTCAACAAGATGGGCGTAGTCCTGCGCTACCCTCCACAAGATGGGCGTAGTCCTGCGCTATCCTCCACAAGATGGGCGTTGCTCTGCGCTACCCTCCACAAGATGGGCGTAGTCCTGCGCTATGCTTCACAAGATGGGCGTGGTCCTGCGCTATCCTCCACAAGATGGATGTGGTCCTGCGCTACTCTCTACAAGATGGGCGTAGTCCTGCGCTACCCTCCACAAGATGGGCGTAGTCCTGCGCTACCCTTCACAAGATGTGCGTGGTCCTGCGCTATCCTCCACAAGATGGGCGTGGTCCTGCGCTACCCTCCAAAAGATGGGCGTAGTCCTGCGCTACCCTTCACAAGATGTGCGTGGTCCTGCGCTATCCTCCACAAGATGGGTGTGGTCCTGCGCTACTCTCAACAAGATGGGCGTAGTCCTGCGCTACCCTCCACAAGATGGGCGTAGTCCTGCGCTATGCTTCACAAGATGGGCGTGGTCCTGCGCTACCCTCCAAAAGATGGGCGTAGTCCTGCGCTACCCTTGACAAGAAGGGCGTGGTCCTGTGCTACCCTCCACAAGATGGGCGTGGTCCTGCGCTACTCTCCACAAGATGGGCGTGGTCCTGCGCTATCCTCCACAAGATGGGCGTTGTCCTGCGCTACCCTCCACAAGATGGGCGTCGTCCTGCGCTAGCCTCTACGAGATGGGCGTAGTCCTGCGCTACCCTCCAAAAGATGGGCGTGGTCTTTCGCTACCCTCCGCAAGATGGGCGTAGTCCTGCGCTAACCTCCACAAGATGGGTGTAATCGTGCGCTTCCCTCCACAAGATGGGCGTGGTCCTGCGTTACCCTCCACAAGATGGGCGTGATCCTGCGCTACCCTCAAAAAGATGGGCGTAGTCCTGCGCTACCCTCCACAAGATGGGCGTCGTCCTGCGCTACCCTAAACAAGTTGGGTGTGGTCCTGCGCTACCCTCCGCAAGATGGGCGTAGTCCTGCGCTAACCTCCACAAGATGGGTGTAATCGTGCGCTTCCCTCCACAAGATGGGCGTGGTCCTGCGCTACCCTCCACAAGATGGGCGTGATCCTGCGCTACCCTCAAAAAGATGGGCGTAGTCCTGCGCTACCCTCCACAAGATGGGCGTCGTCCTGCGCTACCCTAAACAAGTTGGGTGTGGTCCTGCGCTACCCTCCACAAGATGGGCGTAGTCCTGCGCTAACCTTCACAAGATGGGCGTGGTCCAGCGCTACCCTCCACAAGATGGGCGTGGTCCTGCGCTATCCTCCACAAGATGGGCGTGGTCCTGCGCTACCCTCCACAAGATGGGCGAAGTCCTACACTACCCTCCACAAGATGGGCGTCGTCCTGCGCTACCCTAAACAAGATGGGCGTGGTCCTACGCTAGCCTCCACAAGATGGGAGTAGTCCTGCGCTACCCTCCACAAGTTGGGCGTAGTCCTGCGCTACCCTCCACAAGATGGGCGTGGTCCTGCGCTACCCTAAACAAGATGGGCGTGGTCCTGCGCTACCCTCCACAAGATGGGCGTGGTCCTGCGCTACCCTCCACAAGATGGGCGTGGTCCTGCGCTACCCTCCACAAGATGGGCGTGGTCCTGCGCTACCCTCCACAAGATGGGCGTAGTCCAGCGCTAAACTCCACAAGATGGGCGTGGTCCAGCGCTACCCTCCACAAGATGGGCGTAGTCCTGCGGTACCCTCCACAAGATGGGCGTAGTACTGCGCTACCCTCCACGAGATGGGCGTTGTCCTGTGCTTCCCTCCACAAGATGGGCGTAGTCCTGTGCTACCCTTCACAAGATGGGCGTGGTCTTGCGCTACCCTCCACTAGATGGGCGTGGTCTTGCGCTAGCCTCCTCAAGATTTGCGTAGTCCTGCGCTACCCTCCACAAGATGGGCGTTGTCCTGCGCTACCCTCCACAAGATGGGCGTAGTCCTGCGCTACCCTTCACAAGATGGGCGTGGTCTTGCGCTACCCTCCACAAGATGGGCGTGGTCCTGCGCTAGCCTCCTCAAGATGGGCGTAGTCCTGCGCTACCCTCCACAAGATGGGCGTTGTCCTGCGCTACCCTCCACAAGATGGGCGTAGTCGTGCTCTACCCTTCACAAGATGGGCGTGGTCCTGCGCTACCCTCCACAAGATGGACGTAGTCCTGCGCTACCCTCCACAACATGGGCGTCGTCCTGCGCTACCCTAAACAAGATGGGCGTGGTCCTGCGCTACCCTCCAAAAGATGGGCGTAGTCCTGCGCTACCCCCCACAATTTGGGCGTAGTCCTGCGCTACCCTCCGCAAGAAGGGCGTCGTCCTGCGCTACTCTAAACAAGATGGGCGTGGTCCTGCGCTACCCTCCACAAGATGGGCGAAGTCCTGCGCTAGCCTTCGCAAGTTTTGTGTGGTCCAGCGCTACCCTCCACAAGATGGGCGTGCTCCTGCGGTACCCTCCACAAGATGGGCGTAGTCCTGCACTACCCTCCACAAGATGGGCGTGGTCCTGCACTACCCTCCACAAGATGGGTGTGGTCCTGCGCTGCCCTCCACAAGTTGGGCGTGGTCCTGCGCTACCCTCCACAAGATGGGCGTGGTCCTGTGCTACCCTTCACAAGATGGGCGTGGTCCAGCGCTACCCTCCACAAGATGGGCCTGGTGGTGCTCTACGCTCCACAAGATGGGCGTGGTCCTGCGCTACCCTCCACAAGATGGGCGTGGTCCAGCGCTACCCTCCAAAAGACGGGCGTGGTCCTGCGCTAAACTCCACTAGATGGGCGTAGTCCTGCGCTACCCTCCACAAGATGGGCGTGGTCTTCCCCTACACTCCACAAGATGGGCGTGGTCCTGGGCTATCCTCTACAGGATGGGCGTGATCTTGCGCTGCCCTCCACAGGATGGGCGTTGTCTTGCGCTACCCTCCACAGGATAGGCGTTGTCTTGCGCTACCCTTCACAGGTTGGGCGTGGTCTTGCGCTGCCCTCCACAGGATGGGCGTGGTCTTGCGCTTCCCTCCACAGGATGGGCGTGGTCTTGCGCTACCCTCCACATGTTGGGCGTGGTCTTACGCTACCCTCCACAGGTTGGGCGTGGTCTTGCGCTGCCCTCCACAGGATGGACGTGATCTTGCGCTACCCTCCACAGGATGGGCGTGGTCTTGCGCTGCCCTCTACAGGATGGGTGTGGTCTTGCGCTACCCTCCACAGGATGGGCGTGGTTTGCGCTGCCCTCCACAGGATGGGCGTGATCTTGCGCTACCCTCCACAGGATGGGCGTGGTCTTGCGCTACCCTCCACAGGAAGGGCGTGGTCTTGCGCTGCCCTCCACAGGATTGGCGTGGTCTTGCCCTACCCTCCACAGGATGGGCGTGGTATATCGCTGCCCTCCACAGGTTGGGCGTGGTCTTGCGCTGCCCTCCACAGCATGGGTGTGATCTTGCGCTACCCTCCACAGGATTGGCGTGGTCTTGCGCTACCCTCCACAGGTTGGGCGTAGTCTTGAGCTGCCCTCCACAGGATGGGCGTGATCTTGCGCTACCCTCCACAGGATGGGCTTGGACTTGCGCTGCCCTCCACAGGATGGGCGTGGTCTTGCGCTACCCTCCACAGGATGGGCGTGGTCTTGCGCGGCCCTCCACAGGATGGGCGTGATCTTGCACTTCCCTCCACAGGATGGGCGTGGTCTTGCCCTGCCCTCCACATGACGGGCGTGATCTAGCGCTACCGTCCACAGAATGGGCGTGGTCTTGCGCTACCCTCCACAAGATGGGCGTGGTCTTGCTCTGCCCTCCACAGGTGGGCGTGGTCTTGCGCTACCCTCCACAGGATGGGCGTGAACTTGCGCTGCCCTCCACAGGATAGCCGTGGTCTTGCGTTGCCCTCCACAGGATGGGCGTGGTCTTGCGCTACCCTCTACAGGATGGGCGTGGCTTTGCGTTACCCTCCACAGGATGGGTGTGGTCTTGCGCTGCCCTCCACAGTATGGGCGTGGTTTTGCGCTGCCCTCCACAGGATGGGCGCGGTTTTGCGCTGCCCTCCACAGGATAGGCGTTGTCTTGCGCTACCATCCACAGGATGGGCGTGGCATTGCACTACCCTCCACAGGATGGGCGTGGTCTTGCGCTACCCTCCAGAGGATGGGCGTGGTCTTGCGCTACCCTCCACAGGATGGGCGTGGTCTTGCGCTACCCTCCATAGGATGGGCGAGGTCTTGCGCTGCCCTCCACAGGATCGGCGTGACCTTGCACTACCCTCCACAGGATGGGCGTGGTCTTGCGCTACCCTCCACAGGATGGGCGTGGTCTTGCGCTACCCTCCACAGGATGGGCGTGGTCTTTCGCTACCCTCCACAGGAAGGGCGTGGTCTTGCGCTGCCCTCCACAGGATTGGCGTGGTCTTGCCCTATCCTCCACAGGATGGGCGTGGTATTGCGCTGCCCTCCACAGGTTGGGCGTGATCTTGCACTGCCTTCCACAGCATGGGCGTGATCTTGCGCTACACTCCACAGGATTGGCGTGGTCTTGCGCTACGCTACACAGGTTGGGCGTGGTCTTGAGCTGCCCTCCATCAGGATGGGCGTGGTCTTGCGCTGCCCTCCACATGATGGGCGTGGTCTTGCGCTGCTCTCCTCAGGATGGGCGTGGTCTTGCGCTACCCTCCACAGGATGGACGTGGTCTTGCGCTACCCTCGACAGGTTGGGCGTGGTCTTGAGCTGCCCTCCACAGGATGGGCGTGATCTTTCGCTATCCTCCACAGGATGGGCTTGGTCTTGCGCTGCCCTCCACAGGATGGGCGTGGTCTTGCGCTACCCTCCACAGGATGGGCGTGGTCTTGCGCTGCCCTCCACAGGATGGGCGTGATCTTGCACTACCCTCCACAGGATGGGCGTGGTCTTGCGCTGCCCTCCACATGACGGGCGTGATCTAGCGCTACCCTCCACAGGATGGGCGTGGTCTTGCGCTACCCTCCACAGGATGGGCGTGGTCTTGCGCTGCCCTCCACAGGATGGGCGTGGTCTTGCGCTACCCTCCACAGGATGGGCGTGAACTTGCGCTGCCCTCCACAGGATGGGCGTGGTCTTGCGCTGCCCTCCACAGGATGGGCGTGGTCTTGCGCTACCCTCCACAGGATGGGCGTGGTTTTACGTTACCCTCCACAGGATGGGTGTGGTCTTGCGCTACCCTCTACAGGATGGGCGTGGTCTTGCGCTGCCCTCCACAGGATGGGCGTGGTTTTGCGCTGCCCTCCACAGGATAGGCGTTGTCTTGCGCTACACTCCACAGGATGGGCGTGGCATTGCACTACGCTCCACAGGATGGGCGTGGTCTTGCGCTACCCTCCACAGGATGGGCGTGGTTTTACGTTACCCTCCACAGGATGGGTGTGGTCTTGCGCTACCCTCTACAGGATGGGCGTGGTCTTGCGCTGCCCTCCACAGGATGGGCGTGGTTTTGCGCTGCCCTCCACAGGATAGGCGTTGTCTTGCGCTACCCTCCACAGGATGGGCGTGGCATTTCACTACCCTCCACAGGATATGCGTGGTCTTGCGCTACCCTCCACAGGATGGGCGTGGTCTTGCGCTACCCTCCACAGGATGGGCGAGGTCTTGCGCTACCCTCCACAGGATGGGCGTGGTTTTTCGCTGCCCTCCACAGGATAGGCGTTGTCTTGCGCTACGCTCCACAGGATGGGCGTGGTCTTGCGCTACCCTCCAGAGGATGGGCGTGGCTTTGCGCTACCCTCCACAGAATGGGCGTGGTCTTGCGCTACCCTCCACCGGATGGGCGTGACCTTGCACTGCCCTCCACAGGATGGGCGTGGTCTTGCGCTACCCTCCACAAGATGGGCGTGATCTTGCGCTACCCTCCACAGGATGGGCGTGGTCATGCGCTACCCTCCACAGGATGGGCGTGGTCTTTCGCTACCCTCCACATGATGGGCGTCGTCTTGCGCTGCCCTCCACAGGATGGGCGAGGTCTTGCGCTGCCCTCCACAGGATGGGCGTGGTCTTTCGCTACCCTCCACAGGATGGGCGTGGTCTTGCGGTACCCTCCACAGGATGGGCGTGGTCTTGCGCTACCCTCCACAGGATGGGCGTGGTCTTGCGCTACCCTCAACAGGATGGGCGAGGTCTTGCGCTGCCCTTCACATGATGGGCGTGGTCTTGCGGTACCCTCCACAGGATGGGCGTGGTCTTGCGCTACCCTCCACATGATGGGCGTGGTCTTGCGCTACCCTCCACAGGATGGGCGAGGTCTTGCGCTGCCCTCCACAGGATGGGCGTGGTCTTGCGCTACCCTCCACAGGATGGGCGTGGTCTTGCGGTGCCCTCCACAGGATGGGCGAGGTCTTGCGCTGCCCTCCACAGGATGGGCGTGGTCTTGCGCTACCCTCCACAGGATGGGCGTGGTCTTGCGCTACCCTCCACAGGATGGGCGTGGTCTTGCGCTACCCTCCACAGGATGGGCGTGGTCTTGCGCTACCCTCCACAGGATGGGCGTGGTCTTGCGCTACCCTCCACAAGATGGGCGAGGTCTTGCGCTACCCTCCACAGGATGGGCGTGGTCTTGCGCTACCCTCCACAGGATGGGCGTGGTCTTGCGCTACCCTCCACAGGATGGGCGTGGACTTGCGCTACCCTCCACAGGATGGACGTTGTCTTGCGCTACCCTCCAAAGGATGGGCGAAGTCTTGCACTACCCTCCACAGTATGGGCGTGGTCTTGCACTACCCTCCACAGGATGGGCGTGGTCTTGCGCTGCCCTCCACAGGATGGGCGTGGACTTTCGCTACCCTCCACAGGATGGGCGAGGTCTTGCGCTACCCTCCACAGTATGGGCGTGGTCTTGCACTACCCTCCACAGGATGGGCGTGGTCTTGCGCTGCCCTCCACAGGATGGGCGTGGATTTTCGCTACCCTCCACAGGATGGGCGAGGTCTTGCGCTACCCTCCACAGGATGGGCGTGGTCTTGCGCTACCCTTCACAGGATGGGCGTGGTCTTGCGCTACTCTCCACAGGATGGGCGTGGTCTTGCGCTACTCTCCACAGGATGGGCGTGGTCTTGCGCTACTCTCCACAGGATGGGCGTGGTCTTGCGCTACCCTCCACAGGATGGGCGTGGTCTTGCGCTACCCTCCACAGGATGGGCGTGGTCTTGCGCTACTCTCCACAGGATGTGCGTGGTCTTGCGCTACCCTCCACAGGATGGGCGTGGTCTTGCGCTACCCTCCACAGGATGGGCGTGGTCTTGCGCTACCCTCCACAGGATGGGCGTGGTCTTGCGCTACTCTCCACAGGATGGGCGTGGTCTTGCGCTACCCTCCACAAGATGGGCGTGGTCTTGCGCTACCCTCCACAGGATGGGCGTGGTCTTGCGCTACCCTCCACAGGATGGGCGTGGTCTTGCGCTACTCTCCACAGGATGGGCGTGGTCTTGCGCTACCCTCCACAGGATGGGCGTGGTCTTGCGCTACCCTCCACAGGATGGGCGAGGTCTTGCGTTACCTTCCACAGGATGGGCGTGGACTTGCTCTACCCTCCACAGGATGGGCGTGGTCTTGCGCTACCCTCCACAGGATGGGCGAGGTCTTGCGCTACCCTCCACAGGATGGGCGTTGTCTTGCGCTACCCTCCACAGGATGGGCGTGGTCTTGCGCTACTCTCCACAGGAT
Source organism: Cherax quadricarinatus (assembly GCF_038502225.1). Lineage (NCBI taxonomy): Eukaryota > Metazoa > Arthropoda > Malacostraca > Decapoda > Parastacidae > Cherax > Cherax quadricarinatus. The sequence continues at coordinate 5,664,009 of NC_091297.1, forward strand.
GGGCGTGGTCTTGCGCTACTCTCCACAGGATGGGCGTAGTCTTGCGCTACTCTCCACAGGATGGGCGTGGTCTTGCGCTACTCTCCACAGGATGGGCGTGGTCTTGCGCTACTCTCCACAGGATGGGCGTGGTCTTGCGCTACCCTCCACAGGATGGGCGTGGTCTTGCGCTACTCTCCACAGGATGGGCGTGGTCTTGCGCTACTCTCCACAGGATGGGCGTGGTCTTGCGCTACCCTCCACAGGATGGGCGTGGTCTTGCGCTACCCTCCACAGGATGGGCGTGGCATTGCACTACGCTCCACAGGATGGGCGTGGTCTTGCGCTACCCTCCACAGGATGGGCGTGGTTTTACGTTACCCTCCACAGGATGGGTGTGGTCTTGCGCTACCCTCTACAGGATGGGCGTGGTCTTGCGCTGCCCTCCACAGGATGGGCGTGGTTTTGCGCTGCCCTCCACAGGATAGGCGTTGTCTTGCGCTACCCTCCACAGGATGGGCGTGGCATTTCACTACCCTCCACAGGATATGCGTGGTCTTGCGCTACCCTCCACAGGATGGGCGTGGTCTTGCGCTACCCTCCACAGGATGGGCGAGGTCTTGCGCTACCCTCCACAGGATGGGCGTGGTTTTTCGCTGCCCTCCACAGGATAGGCGTTGTCTTGCGCTACGCTCCACAGGATGGGCGTGGCATTGCACTACCCTCCACAGGATGGGCGTGGTCTTGCGCTACCCTCCAGAGGATGGGCGTGGCTTTGCGCTACCCTCCACAGAATGGGCGTGGTCTTGCGCTACCCTCCACCGGATGGGCGTGACCTTGCACTGCCCTCCACAGGATGGGCGTGGTCTTGCGCTACCCTCCACAAGATGGGCGTGATCTTGCGCTACCCTCCACAGGATGGGCGTGGTCATGCGCTACCCTCCACAGGATGGGCGTGGTCTTTCGCTACCCTCCACATGATGGGCGTCGTCTTGCGCTGCCCTCCACAGGATGGGCGAGGTCTTGCGCTGCCCTCCACAGGATGGGCGTGGTCTTTCGCTACCCTCCACAGGATGGGCGTGGTCTTGCGGTACCCTCCACAGGATGGGCGTGGTCTTGCGCTACCCTCCACAGGATGGGCGTGGTCTTGCGCTACCCTCAACAGGATGGGCGAGGTCTTGCGCTGCCCTTCACATGATGGGCGTGGTCTTGCGGTACCCTCCACAGGATGGGCGTGGTCTTGCGCTACCCTCCACATGATGGGCGTGGTCTTGCGCTACCCTCCACAGGATGGGCGAGGTCTTGCGCTGCCCTCCACAGGATGGGCGTGGTCTTGCGCTACCCTCCACAGGATGGGCGTGGTCTTGCGGTGCCCTCCACAGGATGGGCGAGGTCTTGCGCTGCCCTCCACAGGATGGGCGTGGTCTTGCGCTACCCTCCACAGGATGGGCGTGGTCTTGCGCTACCCTCCACAGGATGGGCGTGGTCTTGCGCTACCCTCCACAAGATGGGCGAGGTCTTGCGCTACCCTCCACAGGATGGGCGTGGTCTTGCGCTACCCTCCACAGGATGGGCGTGGTCTTGCGCTACCCTCCACAGGATGGGCGTGGACTTGCGCTACCCTCCACAGGATGGACGTTGTCTTGCGCTACCCTCCAAAGGATGGGCGAAGTCTTGCACTACCCTCCACAGTATGGGCGTGGTCTTGCACTACCCTCCACAGGATGGGCGTGGTCTTGCGCTGCCCTCCACAGGATGGGCGTGGACTTTCGCTACCCTCCACAGGATGGGCGAGGTCTTGCGCTACCCTCCACAGTATGGGCGTGGTCTTGCACTACCCTCCACAGGATGGGCGTGGTCTTGCGCTGCCCTCCACAGGATGGGCGTGGATTTTCGCTACCCTCCACAGGATGGGCGAGGTCTTGCGCTACCCTCCACAGGATGGGCGTGGTCTTGCGCTACCCTTCACAGGATGGGCGTGGTCTTGCGCTACTCTCCACAGGATGGGCGTGGTCTTGCGCTACTCTCCACAGGATGGGCGTGGTCTTGCGCTACTCTCCACAGGATGGGCGTGGTCTTGCGCTACCCTCCACAGGATGGGCGTGGTCTTGCGCTACCCTCCACAGGATGGGCGTGGTCTTGCGCTACTCTCCACAGGATGTGCGTGGTCTTGCGCTACCCTCCACAGGATGGGCGTGGTCTTGCGCTACCCTCCACAGGATGGGCGTGGTCTTGCGCTACCCTCCACAGGATGGGCGTGGTCTTGCGCTACTCTCCACAGGATGGGCGTGGTCTTGCGCTACCCTCCACAAGATGGGCGTGGTCTTGCGCTACCCTCCACAGGATGGGCGTGGTCTTGCGCTACCCTCCACAGGATGGGCGTGGTCTTGCGCTACTCTCCACAGGATGGGCGTGGTCTTGCGCTACCCTCCACAGGATGGGCGTGGTCTTGCGCTACCCTCCACAGGATGGGCGAGGTCTTGCGTTACCTTCCACAGGATGGGCGTGGACTTGCTCTACCCTCCACAGGATGGGCGTGGTCTTGCGCTACCCTCCACAGGATGGGCGAGGTCTTGCGCTACCCTCCACAGGATGGGCGTTGTCTTGCGCTACCCTCCACAGGATGGGCGTGGTCTTGCGCTACTCTCCACAGGATGGGCGTGGTCTTGCGCTACTCTCCACAGGATGGGCGTAGTCTTGCGCTACTCTCCACAGGATGGGCGTGGTCTTGCGCTACTCTCCACAGGATGGGCGTGGTCTTGCGCTACTCTCCACAGGATGGGCGTGGTCTTGCGCTACCCTCCACAGGATGGGCGTGGTCTTGCGCTACTCTCCACAGGATGGGCGTGGTCTTGCGCTACTCTCCACAGGATGGGCGTGGTCTTGCGCTACCCTCCACAGGATGGGCGTGGTCTTGCGCTACCCTCCACAGGATGGGCGTGGCATTGCACTACGCTCCACAGGATGGGCGTGGTCTTGCGCTACCCTCCACAGGATGGGCGTGGTTTTACGTTACCCTCCACAGGATGGGTGTGGTCTTGCGCTACCCTCTACAGGATGGGCGTGGTCTTGCGCTGCCCTCCACAGGATGGGCGTGGTTTTGCGCTGCCCTCCACAGGATAGGCGTTGTCTTGCGCTACCCTCCACAGGATGGGCGTGGCATTTCACTACCCTCCACAGGATATGCGTGGTCTTGCGCTACCCTCCACAGGATGGGCGTGGTCTTGCGCTACCCTCCACAGGATGGGCGAGGTCTTGCGCTACCCTCCACAGGATGGGCGTGGTTTTTCGCTGCCCTCCACAGGATAGGCGTTGTCTTGCGCTACGCTCCACAGGATGGGCGTGGCATTGCACTACCCTCCACAGGATGGGCGTGGTCTTGCGCTACCCTCCAGAGGATGGGCGTGGCTTTGCGCTACCCTCCACAGAATGGGCGTGGTCTTGCGCTACCCTCCACCGGATGGGCGTGACCTTGCACTGCCCTCCACAGGATGGGCGTGGTCTTGCGCTACCCTCCACAAGATGGGCGTGATCTTGCGCTACCCTCCACAGGATGGGCGTGGTCATGCGCTACCCTCCACAGGATGGGCGTGGTCTTTCGCTACCCTCCACATGATGGGCGTCGTCTTGCGCTGCCCTCCACAGGATGGGCGAGGTCTTGCGCTGCCCTCCACAGGATGGGCGTGGTCTTTCGCTACCCTCCACAGGATGGGCGTGGTCTTGCGGTACCCTCCACAGGATGGGCGTGGTCTTGCGCTACCCTCCACAGGATGGGCGTGGTCTTGCGCTACCCTCAACAGGATGGGCGAGGTCTTGCGCTGCCCTTCACATGATGGGCGTGGTCTTGCGGTACCCTCCACAGGATGGGCGTGGTCTTGCGCTACCCTCCACATGATGGGCGTGGTCTTGCGCTACCCTCCACAGGATGGGCGAGGTCTTGCGCTGCCCTCCACAGGATGGGCGTGGTCTTGCGCTACCCTCCACAGGATGGGCGTGGTCTTGCGGTGCCCTCCACAGGATGGGCGAGGTCTTGCGCTGCCCTCCACAGGATGGGCGTGGTCTTGCGCTACCCTCCACAGGATGGGCGTGGTCTTGCGCTACCCTCCACAGGATGGGCGTGGTCTTGCGCTACCCTCCACAGGATGGGCGTGGTCTTGCGCTACCCTCCACAAGATGGGCGAGGTCTTGCGCTACCCTCCACAGGATGGGCGTGGTCTTGCGCTACCCTCCACAGGATGGGCGTGGTCTTGCGCTACCCTCCACAGGATGGGCGTGGACTTGCGCTACCCTCCACAGGATGGACGTGGTCTTGCGCTACCCTCCAAATGATGGGCGAGGTCTTGCACTACCCTCCACAGTATGGGCGTGGTCTTGCACTACCCTCCACAGGATGGGCGTGGTCTTGCGCTGCCCTCCACAGGATGGGCGTGGACTTTCGCTACCCTCCACAGGATGGGCGAGGTCTTGCGCTACCCTCCACAGTATGGGCGTGGTCTTGCACTACCCTCCACAGGATGGGCGTGGTCTTGCGCTGCCCTCCACAGGATGGGCGTGGATTTTCGCTACCCTCCACAGGATGGGCGAGGTCTTGCGCTACCCTCCACAGGATGGGCGTGGTCTTGCGCTACCCTCCACAGGATGGGCGTGGTCTTGCGCTACTCTCCACAGGATGGGCGTGGTCTTGCGCTACTCTCCACAGGATGGGCGTGGTCTTGCGCTACTCTCCACAGGATGGGCGTGGTCTTGCGCTACCCTCCACAGGATGGGCGTGGTCTTGCGCTACCCTCCACAGGATGGGCGTGGTCTTGCGCTACTCTCCACAGGATGGGCGTGGTCTTGCGCTACCCTCCACAGGATGGGCGTGGTCTTGCGCTACCCTCCACAGGATGGGCGTGGTCTTGCGCTACCCTCCACAGGATGGGCGTGGTCTTGCGCTACTCTCCACAGGATGGGCGTGGTCTTGCGCTACCCTCCACAAGATGGGCGTGGTCTTGCGCTACCCTCCACAGGATGGGCGTGGTCTTGCGCTACCCTCCACAGGATGGGCGTGGTCTTGCGCTACTCTCCACAGGATGGGCGTGGTCTTGCGCTACCCTCCACAGGATGGGCGTGGTCTTGCGCTACCCTCCACAGGATGGGCGAGGTCTTGCGTTACCTTCCACAGGATGGGCGTGGACTTGCTCTACCCTCCACAGGATGGGCGTGGTCTTGCGCTACCCTCCACAGGATGGGCGAGGTCTTGCGCTACCCTCCACAGGATGGGCGTTGTCTTGCGCTACCCTCCACAGGATGGGCGTGGTCTTGCGCTACTCTCCACAGGATGGGCGTGGTCTTGCGCTACTCTCCACAGGATGGGCGTGGTCTTGCGCTACTCTCCACAGGATGGGCGTGGTCTTGCGCTACTCTCCACAGGATGGGCGTGGTCTTGCGCTACTCTCCACAGGATGGGCGTGGTCTTGCGCTACCCTCCACAGGATGGGCGTGGTCTTGCGCTACTCTCCACAGGATGGGCGTGGTCTTGCGCTACTCTCCACAGGATGGGCGTGGTCTTGCGCTACCCTCCACAGGATGGGCGTGGTCTTGCGCTACCCTCCACAGGATGGGCGAGGTCTTGCGCTACTCTCCACAGGATGGGCGTGGTCTTGCGCTACCCTCCACAGGATGGGCGTGGTCTTGCGCTACCCTCCACAGGATGGGCGTGGTCTTGCGCTACCCTCCACAGGATGGGCGTGGTCTTGCGCTACCCTCCACAGGATGGGCGTGGTCTTGCGCTACCCTCCACAGGATGGGCGTGGTCTTGCGCTACCCTCCACAGGATGGGCGTGGTCTTGCGCTACCCTCCACAGGATGGGCGTGGTCTTGCGCTACCCTCCACAGGATGGGCGTGGTCTTGCGCTACTCTCCACAGGATGGGCGTGGTCTTGCGCTACTCTCCACAGGATGGGCGTGGTCTTGCGCTACCCTCCACAGGATGGGCGTGGTCTTGCGCTACCCTCCACAGGATGGGCGTGGGATGCACAATAAACTAGCCACCACCATGTTAAAATCTACATCGAATTTCCATCACTCCATCAATTTCCTCCAAGTTTCTCCCTCCCTTCCTCCCTCCCTCCACCCTCCCGTCCTCGCTGTCTCCCTCCCTCCCTCCCTGGAGGGCCACCCACAGGATGATAGGCTCCCTTCCGGTTCCACTTGGGTAGATAAGAGTTATCTCCCTATCTCCGCAGGAGGGAGGCTACGAGATATGCGGAGGCTAGTGGAGGGAGAGAGAGGCACAGACACTGGCAGATAGACTAACAGACAGACACACAGACAGCAGCAGAGAGACTAAGAGTCAGACAGGCAGACAACGGCAGAGAGAGATTAACAGATAGACAACGGCAGAGAGAGACTAACAGACAAACAACGGCAGAGAGAGACTAACAGACAGACAACGGCAGAGAGAGACTAACAGACAGACAACGACAGAGAGAGAGAGACTAACAGACAGGCAACGGAAGAGAGAGACTAACAGACAAACAACAGCAGAGGAGACTAACAGACAAACAACGGCATATAGAGACTAACAGACAGACAACGGCAGAGATAGAGAGACTAACAAACAGTCAACGGCAGAGAGAGAGAGACTAACACACAGACAACGGCAGAGAGGGACTAACAGACAGACAACGGCAGAGAGATACCAACAGACAGACAACGGCAGAGAGAGAGACTAACAGAAAGACAACGGCAGAGAGAGACTAACAGACAGACAACGGCAGAAAGAGAGACTAACAGACAGACAACGGCAGAGAGAGAGACTATCAGACAGACAACGACAGAGAGATACCTACAGACAGACAACGGCAGAGAGACTAACAGGCAGACAACGTCAGAGAGAGGCTAACAGACAGACAACGGCAGAGAGATACTAACAGACAGAAAGGGAAAGAGAGAGAGAGAATAACAGAGAGATAACGGCACACAGAGAGACTAACAGACAGACAACGTCAGAGAGAGGCTAATAGACAGACAACGGCAGAGAGATATCAACAGACAGACAACGGCAGAGAGACTAACAGACAGACAACGTCAGAGAGACTAATAGACAGACAACGTCAGAGAGTTACTAACAGACAGACAACGGCAGAGATATAACAACAGACAGACAACGGCAGAGAGAGAGAGAGAGAGAGAGAGAGAGAGAGAGAGAGAGAGAGACTAACAGACAGACAATGGCAGAGAGATACCAACAGACAGACAACGGCGGAGAGAGAGAGAGACTAACAGACTGACAGCGGCAGAGAAATCCTATCAGACAGACAACAGCAGAGAGATACCAACAGACAGACAACTGCAGAAAGAGAGACTAACAGACAGACAACGGCAGAGAGAGACTAACAGAGAAACAACGGCAGAGAGAGACTAACAGACAGACAACGGCAGAGAGATACCAACAGACAGACAACGGCAGAGAGAGACTAACAGACAGACAACGGCAGAGAGAGACTAACAGACAGACAACGTCAGAGAGACTTATAGACAGACAACGTCAGAGAGTTACTAACAAACAGACAACGGCAGAGATATAACAACAGACAGACAACGGCAGAGAGAGAGAGAGAGAGAGAGAGAGCCTAACAGACAGACAATGGCAGAGAGATACCAACAGACAGACAACGGCAGAGAGAGAGAGACTAACAGACTGACAACGGCAGAGAAAGACTAACAGACAGACAACAGCAGAGAGATACCAGCAGACAGACAACGGCAGAAAGAGAGATTAACAGACAGACAACGGCAGAGAGAGAGACTAACAGACAGACAACCACAGAGAGATACCAACAGACAGGCAACGGCAGAGAGAGAGACTAACATACAGACAACGGCAGAGAGAGAGACTAACATACAGACAACGGCAGAGAGACACCAAGAGACAGACAACGGCAGAGAGACACCAAGAGACAGACAACGGCAGAGAGAGAGAGAGACTAACATACAGACAACGGCAGAGAGACACCAAGACACAGACAACGGCAGAGAGAGACTAACGGATAGACAACGGCAGAGAGAGACTAACAGACAGACAACGGCAGAGAGAGACTAACAGAGAGACAACGCCAGAGAGAGAGAGACTAACAGACAGACAACGGCAGAGAGATAACAACAGACAGACAACGGCAGAGAGAGAGAGAGACTAACAGACAGACAACGGCAGAGAGAGGGAGACTAACAGACAGACAACGGCAGAGAGAGACAGAGAGACTAAGAGACAGACAACGGCAGAGAGAGACTAACAGACAGAGAACGTCAGAGAGAGACTAACAGACAGACAACGGCAGAGAGAGACTAATAGACAGACAACGGCAGAGAGATACCAACAGACAGACAACGGCAGAGAGAGGCTAACGGATAGACAACGGCAGAGAGAGACTAACAGACAATGACAGAGAGAGACTAACAGACAGACAACGGCAGAGAGAGAGAGAATAACAGACAGACAATGGCACAGAGATACCAACAGACAGACAACGGCACAGAGAGAGAGACTAACAGACAGACAACGGCAGAGAGATACCAACAGACAGACAACGGCAGAGAGAGGCTAACGGATAGACAACGGCAGAGAGAGACTAACAGACAGACAATGGCAAAGAGAGACTAACAGACAGACAACGGCAGAGAGAGAGAGAATAACTGACAGACAATGGCAGAGAGATACCAACAGACAGACAACGCTAGAGAGAGAGAGACTAACAGACAGACAACGGCAGAGAGAGACTATCAGACAGACAACGGCAGAGAGATAACAACAGACAGACAACGGCAGAGAGAGAGAGAGACTAACAGACAGACAACGGCAGAGAGAGGGAGACTAACAGACAGATAACGGCAGAGAGAGAGAGAGACTAAGAGACAGACAACGGCAGAGAGTGACTAACAGACAGAGAACGTCAGAGAGAGACTAACAGACAGACAACGGCAGAGAGAGAGACTAACAGACAAACAACGACAGAGAGATACCAACAGACAGACAACGGCAGAAAGAGAGACTAACAGACAGACAACGGCAGAGAGAGGCTAACAGACAGACAACGGCAGAGAGATAACAACAGACAGACAACGGCAGAGAGAGAGAGAGACTAACAGACAGACAACGGCAGAGAGAGACTAACAGATAGACAACGTCAGAGAGAGACTAACAGACAGACAATGGCAGAGAGATACCAACAGACAGACAACGGCAGAGAGAGAGAGACTAACAGACTGACAACGGCAGAGAGAGACTAACAGACAGACAACGGCGGAGAGATGCCAACAGACAGGCAACGGCAGAGAGAGAGACTAACAGACAGACAACGGCAGAAAGATATCAACAGACAGACAACGGCAGAGAGAGAGACTAACAGACAGACAACGGCAGAGAGAGAGACTAACAGACAGACAACGACAGAGAGATACCAACAGACAGACAACGGCAGAGAGAGAGACTAACAGACAGACAACGGCAGAGAGAGGCTAACAGACAGACAAAGGCAGAGAGATACTAACAGACAGAAAACGAATGAGAGAGAGAGAGAATAACAGAGATATAACGGCACAGAGAGAGACTAACAGACAGACAACGGCAGAGAGAGACTAACAGACAGAGAACGTCAGAGAGAGACTAACAGACAGACAACGGCAGAGAGAGACTAATAGACAGACAACGGCAGAGAGATACCAACAGACAGACAACGGCAGAGAGAGGCTAACGGATAGACAACGGCAGAGAGAGACTAACAGACAATGACAGAGAGAGACTAACAGACAGACAACGGCAGAGAGAGAGAGAATAACAGACAGACAATGGCACAGAGATACCAACAGACAGACAACGGCACAGAGAGAGAGACTAACAGACAGACAACGGCAGAGAGATACCAACAGACAGACAACGGCAGAGAGAGGCTAACGGATAGACAACGGCAGAGAGAGACTAACAGACAGACAATGGCAAAGAGAGACTAACAGACAGACAACGGCAGAGAGAGAGAGAATAACTGACAGACAATGGCAGAGAGATACCAACAGACAGACAACGCTAGAGAGAGAGAGACTAACAGACAGACAACGGCAGAGAGAGACTATCAGACAGACAACGGCAGAGAGATAACAACAGACAGACAACGGCAGAGAGAGAGAGAGACTAACAGACAGACAACGGCAGAGAGAGGGAGACTAACAGACAGATAACGGCAGAGAGAGAGAGAGACTAAGAGACAGACAACGGCAGAGAGTGACTAACAGACAGAGAACGTCAGAGAGAGACTAACAGACAGACAACGGCAGAGAGAGAGACTAACAGACAAACAACGACAGAGAGATACCAACAGACAGACAACGGCAGAAAGAGAGACTAACAGACAGACAACGGCAGAGAGAGGCTAACAGACAGACAACGGCAGAGAGATAACAACAGACAGACAACGGCAGAGAGAGAGAGAGACTAACAGACAGACAACGGCAGAGAGAGACTAACAGATAGACAACGTCAGAGAGAGACTAACAGACAGACAATGGCAGAGAGATACCAACAGACAGACAACGGCAGAGAGAGAGAGACTAACAGACTGACAACGGCAGAGAGAGACTAACAGACAGACAACGGCGGAGAGATGCCAACAGACAGGCAACGGCAGAGAGAGAGACTAACAGACAGACAACGGCAGAAAGATATCAACAGACAGACAACGGCAGAGAGAGAGACTAACAGACAGACAACGGCAGAGAGAGAGACTAACAGACAGACAACGACAGAGAGATACCAACAGACAGACAACGGCAGAGAGAGAGACTAACAGACAGACAACGGCAGAGAGAGGCTAACAGACAGACAAAGGCAGAGAGATACTAACAGACAGAAAACGAATGAGAGAGAGAGAGAATAACAGAGATATAACGGCACAGAGAGAGACTAACAGACAGACAACGGCAGAAAGATGCCAACAGACAGACAACGTCAGAGAGACTGATAGACAGACAACGTCAGAGAGTTAGTAACAGACAGACAACGGCAGAGATATAACAACAGACAGACAACGGCAGAGAGAGAGAGACTAACAGACACACAATGGCAGAGAGATACCAACAGACAGACAACGGCAGAGAGAGAGAGACTAACAGACTGACAACGGCAGAGAGATACCAACAGACAGACAACGGCAGAAAGACAGACTAACAGACAGACAACGGCAGAGAGAGAGAGACTAACAGACAGACAACGACAGAGAGATACCAACAGACAGACAACGGCAGAGAGAGAGACTAACATACAGACAACGGCAGAGAGACACCAGGAGACAGACAACGGCAGAGAGACACCAAGAGACAGACAACGGCAGAGAGACTCTAAGACACAGACAACGGCAGAGAGAGACTAACGGATAGACAACGGCATAGAAAGACTAACAGACAGACAACGGCAGAGAGAGACTAACAGGCAGACAACGGCAGAGAGATACCAACAGAGAGACAACGCCAGAGAGAGACTAACGGATAGACAACGGCAGAGAGAGACTAACAGACAGACAATGGCAGAGAGAGAGAGAATAACAGACAGACAATGGCAGAGAGATACCAACAGACAGACAACGGCAGAGAGAGAGAGACTAACAGACAGTCAACGGCAGAGAGAGACTGACAGACAGACAACGGCAGAGAGATACCAACAGACAGACAACGGCAGAGAGAGAGAGAGAGAGAGAGAGAGAGATTAACAGACAGACAACGGCAGAGAGAGGGAGACTAACAGACAGACATCGACAGAGAGAGGGAGACTAACAGACAGACAACGGCAGAGAGAGAGAGAGAGATAATAAGAGACAGACAACGGCAGAGAGAGACTAACAGACAGAGAACGTAAGAGAGAGAGTAGCAGACAGACAACGGCAGAGAGATAACAACAGACAGACAACGGCAGAGAGAGAGAGACTAACAGACAGACAACGGCAGAGAGATACCAACAGACAGACAACGGCAGAGAGAGAGAGAGAGAGAGAGAATAACAGACAGACAACGGCAGAGAGAGAGACTAACAGACAGACAACGGCAGAGAGATGCCAACAGATAGACAACGTCAGAGAGAGACTAACAGACAGACAACGATAGAGAGATAACAACAGACAGACAACGGCAGAGAGAGAGAGAGACTAACAGACAGACAACGGCAGACAGAGGGAGACTAACAGACAGACAACGGCAGAGAGAGACTAACAGACAGACAACGGCAGAGAGATACCAACAGACAGACAACGGCAGAGAGAGAGAGAGAGAGAGAGAGAGAGAGAGAGAGAGAGAGAGAGAGAGAGAGAGAGAGAGAGAGAGAGAGAGAGAGAGAGACTAACAGACAGACAACGGCAGAGAGAGACTAACAGACAGACAACGGCAGAGAGATACCAACAGACAGACAACGGCAGAGAGAGAGAGACTAACAGACAGACAACGGCAGAGAGAGACTAACAGACAGACAACGGCAGAGAGCTACCAACAGACAGACAACGGCAGAGAGAGAGAGAGAGAGAGACTAACAGACAGACAACGGCAGAGTGAGGGAGACTAACAGACAGACAACGACAGAGAGAGGGAGACTAACAGACAGACAACGGCAGAGAGAGAGAGAGAGAGAGAGAGAGAGAGAGAGAGAGAGAGAGAGACTAAGAGACAGACAACGGCAGAGAGAGACTAACAGACAGAGAGCGTCAGAGAGAAACAGACAGACAACGGCAGAGAGAGACTAACAGACATACAACGGCAGGTAGATGCCAACAGACAGACAACGGCAGAGAGAGACTATCAGATAGACAACGGCAGAGAGAGACTATCAGACAGACAACGTCAGAGAGAGACTAACAGACAGACAACGGCAGAGAGATAACAATAGACAGACAACGGCAGAGAGAGAGAGAAAGAGAGACTAACAGACAGACAACGGCAGAGAGAGAGAGACTAACAGACAGACAACGGCAGAGAGAGAGAGAGAGACTAGGAGACAGACAATGGCAGAGACTAACAAACAGAGAACATCAGAGAGAGAGAGTAACAGACAGACAACGGCAGAGAGAGACTAAAAGACAGACAACAGCAGAGAGATACCAACAGACAGACAACGGCAGAGAGAGAGAGACTAACAGACAGACAACGGCAGAGAGATACCAACAGACACACAACGGCAGAGAGAGAGACTAACAGACAGACAAAGACAACGACAGAGAGAGAAACTAACAGACAGACGGACAACAGCAGTACAAGACAGCACAAATAAACACTCGCTCTTGTTTCTCGTCTCTCGAGAAATTAATGCCCCGTTTTACACCGCTCACAATTTTGTGCTAACCCAATTTCACCATCATCTTGCCGGTCGCCAATTTCGGTAACTTACCGGTCGCCAATTTCGTCAGCTTTCCCGGGTGTATGCGACGTAACGATTCCATTCGGATAATTTATTCGTAATTAAGAAACAGCTTTGTAATTAGTGAAAGTGAAGGAGAAGAATGAGCGATGGTAAAGAGAGAGAGAGAGAGAGAGAGAGAGAGAGAGAGATGGAAAGAGGACGAAGAAGGAATGGGGGATAGGATGTGCAGGTTGTCGTTCCACAGTAACAGTAATAACGAGAGGGAAGGAGGAAGTGAGAGTGAGGGAGGAGCCAGGTGGGTGTTCAGGGAGTCTACCTGGAGGGGTATTTCGGGGATCAACGCCCCCGCGGCCCGGTCCACTACCAGGCCTCCCGGTGGATCAGAGCCTGGTCAACCAGGCTCTAACTGCTGGCCGCACGTAGTCCAACGTACGAACCACAGCCCGGCTGATCTGGCACAGACTTTAGGTATCTGTCCAGCTCTCTCTTGAAGGCAGCCAGGGGTTTATTGATAATTCCCCTAATGTTTGGTGGGAGGCTGTTGAAGAGTCTTGGGCCCCGGACACTTATGATGTTTTCTCTTAGTGTAGCAATGGCGCCCCTACTTTCCACTGGGGGCATTTTGCATCGCCAGCCCAGTCTTTTATTTTCGTAGGGAGTAATTTCTGTGTGCAGATTTGGGACCATTCCTTCCAAGATTTTCCAAGTGTAGATTATGATATATCTCTCCCTCCTGCGTTCCAACGAGTACAAGTCAAGTGCTTCCAAGCGTTCCCAGTAGTTAAGGTGCTTGACAGAACTTATACGTGCAGTAAAGGATCTCTGTACACTCTCTAGATCTGCGATTTCACCTGCTTTGAACGGAGATCTTAATGTGCATCAATATTCTAGCCTAGTGAGATCAAGTGATTTGAAAGGATCGTTACTGGCTTGGCACCTCTTGTTCTGAACGTTTTCATTATCCATCCTATCATTTTCTTTGCAGCTGTGATCGTGGCACTGTTGTGATCCTTGAAAGTGAGATCCCACACAGACATTACCTCTCCCAGGTCCCTCGCATCATTTTTTCCGGTCTGTTGCATAACCAGAGTTTGTAGTATACTCAATTCTAGTTATTATTTCCTCCAGTTTTCCACGGAGTAGTTGGAATTTGTTTTCATTGAACATATTGTTTTCCGTTGCCCATTGGAAAACTTGGTTTATATCTTCTTGGAGGTTAACCGTGTCCTCAGCAGATGACAATCTCATGCAGATCCTACTATCGTCTGCAAAGGATGACACGGTGCTGTGGATTACATCTCTGTCTATGTCTGATATGAGGATGAGGAACAGGATGGGGACGAGTACTGTGCCTTGTCACTATTGCAGCCTCCGATTTAACTCTGTTGACCACTGCTCTTTGTGTTTGATTGGTTAGAAACTTGAAGATCCATCTCCCCACTTTGCCAGTTATTACTTTAGCACGTATTTTGTGCAATATTACGTCATGATCACACTTGTCAAACGCTTTTGCAAAGTCTGTGTATATTACATCTGCATTCTGTTTTTCATTCAATGCATCCAAGACCATATCATAGTGATCCAGTAGTTGCGAGAGGCAGTAGCGACCTGCCCTCAACCCAGGTTGCCCTGGATTGTGCAGATTTTGGGAATCCAGGTGATTTGCAATCGTGTGGGACGTTAGGGCTATTATATTTTATTGGTCTTTAGTTCTTAGCTAATGCTTTGCTGCCACCTTTATGAATGGGGCTATATCCATTGTTTTTAGTGACTGTGGAATTGCATCCGTGTCTAAGCTCCTTCTCCATAGTATAATTAGGCCACGCATAAGGGATTTCTTGCAGATCTTAATGAACACAGAGTTCCACCAGTCTGGACCTGGGGCTGAGTGCATGGGCATGTTGTCAACGGCTGTCTCAGTGACTATCGGAGTTATTGTAATTTCGGAAATACAACATACATTGATGGAGTTTTGAGGTTCATTCGTGAAAAAATCATTTTAATTGTCTATGTGGGAGAGGCAGTGTGAGATCGGTGTGGGAGAGGCAGTGTGGGGTTGCTGTAGGAGAGGCAGTGTGGGGTTAGTCTAGGAGAGGTAGCTTGGGGTTGGTGTACGACAGGAATTGTGGTTTTCGTTTGGGAGAGAGAGTGTGGGTTTGAAGTGGGAGAGACAGTGTGAGGTTGGTGTGAGAAAGGCAGTGTGGGGTTGGTGTGGGAGAGGCAGTGTGGAGTTGGTGTGAGAGAGGCAGTGTGGGGTTGATGTGGGAGCGAAAGTGTGGGGTTGGTGTGGGAGAGGGAGTGTGGGGTTGGTGTGAGAGAGGCAGTGTGGAGTTGGTGTGGGAGTGAGACTGGTGATTTGATGTGGGAGAGGAAGTGTGGGGTTGGTGTGGGAGAGACAGTCTGTGGTTGGTGTGGGAGAGGCAGTGAGGGGTTGGTGTTGGAGAAGCATTCTGGGATTGGTGTGGGCGAGACAGTGTGGGATTGGTGTGGGAGAGACAGTGCGAGGTTGGTGTGGGAGAGACAGTGTGAGGTTGGTGTAGGAGAGGCAGTGTGGGGTTATGTGGGAGAGACATTGTGGGGTTCTGTGGGAGAGGCAGTGTGGGGTTGATGTGGGAGAGGAATTGTGGTGTTGGTGTGGGAGAGACAGTGTGAGATTGATTTGGGAGTGGCAGTGTAATGTTGGTATAGTGTGGGGTTGTAGGAGAGGCAGTGTGATGTTGGTGTGGGAGAGGCAGTGTGGGGTTGGTGCGGGAGAGGTATTGTGGAGTTGGTGTGGGAGAAGCATTGCGGTGCTGGTGTGGGAGAGGGACTGTGGGGTTTGGTGTGGGAGAGGCAGTGTGGGGTTGGTGTGGAGAAGACAGTGTGGGATTGGTGTGGGAGAGGCAGTGTTGTGTTGGTGTGGGAGAGACAGTGTGGGATTGGTGTGTGACAGTGTGTGGGTGGTATGGAAGAGGCAGTGAGTGGTTGGGGTGAGAAAGGCAGTGTGGAGTTGGTATGGGAGAGAGAGTGTGGGGTTGGTGTCGGAGAGGCAGTGTTGAATTGGTGTGGGAGAGGCAGTGTGGGGTTGGTGTGGGAGAGATAGTTTAGGGCTGGTTTCACCCTAAACTGTGTGACTTCAGTAGTATGAGCCTGAACTGTGAGCCTTCAAGAATGTCAGCCTGAACTGGCAGACTTCAAGAATGTCAGCCTGAACTGGCAGACTTCAAGAATGTCAGCCTGAACTGGCAGACTTCAAGAATGTTAGCCTGAACTGGCAGACTTCAAGAATGTCAGCCTGAACTGGCAGACTTCAAGAATGTTAGCCTGAACTGGCAGACTTCAAGAATGTCAGCCTGAACTGGCAGACTTCAAGAATGTCAGCCTGAACTGGCAGACTTCAAGAATGTCAGCCTGAACTGGGAAACTTCTATACTGTCAGTCTGAACCACGTGACTTCAGTTGCGTCAGCCTGAGCTGGGAGACTTCAGTAGTGTCACTCAATACTGGGAGACTAGTAATGTCAACCTGAACTGTTAGACTTCAGTAGTGTCAGCGTGAACTGTGAGACTTCTATAGTGTGAACCTGAAGTCAGCAGAGTCAGCCTCAACTGGGAAATTCAGTAGTGTTGGCCTGAGCTGGGAGACTTCAGTAGTGTCAGCCTGACCTGGGAACTTCATCAGAGTCAGCGTGAGTTGGAAGATTTCAGTATTGTCAGCCTACGCTCGGAGACTTCAGCAGTGTCAGTCTGAGCCTTGAGACTTCAGTAGAACAAACATTGCCTCCATCTTCACTGTTTCAGACATCTCCCTAAGCTACTCATAATGTCTATCTTTGCCACAGTAACTGGCTGACTGAGGCTCCTATCGTCAAAGTTTCCCCGGTCCTAGGCCAGGCCTCCTGGTCGCTGGCCTGATAGACCAGGCTGTTGATACATGCCGCCAGCAGTCCGATGTAATGCACCATAGCCCGGCTGATTAGGAAATGTCTTGTAGACAGCTAGAGTCCTGTTGGTAATCCCCCTTATGTATGCTGGGAAGCTGTTGAAGAGTCGTGGGTCCTCGCATCAGTGTTCTTAAATTTCTCGTGTACCTTCCGACGGGACTGGAAAGATTAGTCCCTTATTTTATTAATTGTGTTCGTGGACGACGGTGGAATGGATCCTACAATAATGAGTTGAAGGTAAAATTACAGAATGGAATTACAGCTTCCCAGACAAAGGGATCTAGGCGGACAGGAGTCACTATCCTTGTAGGAAGTCTGGGAGAGGAAATGGATCCTACTGAAAAACACATGAATTACTGTTATTATTTTTTTGTGCGTTTGTGCAAACGTAAGGAGATTTATTGCTCTTATTTCTCCTTAGAATTGTGTCCGCTATTGTTGAAATAAGAGAAAGATCTGTTATTAAATATTATTGTTGAACTGAGGGAATACTCTTGTTTAATATCACCCAACATTATTACTAATAATAATAACATTACCATTATTATTGCATCAGTTATTATTATTTGAACCTTAAGTTCTAATTTTCCATTATTAGTTAAGAACAATTGACCTTTTTGTACTTACGAGAGAGTGTGTACGTGTGTACACCATCACCACACTGGCTTGTACTGTTTTCCATGTGTACACATGCAGAATTTCTGGTACATTTGTAATGTAGACACAGCTACTGATATGAGAGCTAATGAACACGTTATTCTTCCTGTCGATGACGTCTGGGGAAATACAGTCAGAACAAGAATCAGTTAATACATTGCCAGAGTAGGATACAGAAAGTATACATCCAGGCCATGATACATATAACATATATCCAAGCCAGGATACATATAACATATATCCAGGCCAGGATACATATAACATATATCCAGGCCAGGATACATATAACATATATCCAGGCCAGGATACATATAACATATCCAGGCCAGGATACATATAACATATATCAAGGCCAGGATACATATAACATATATCCAGGCCAGGATACATATAACATATATCCAGGCCAGGATACATATAACATATATCCAGGCCAGGATACATATAACATACATCCAGGCCAGGATACATATAACATATATCCAGGCCAGGATACATATAACATATATCCAGGCCAGGATACATATAACATATATCCAGGCCAGGATACATATAACATATATCCAGGCCAGGATACATATAACATATATCCAGGCCAGGATACATATAACATATATCCAGGCCAGGATACATATAACATATATCCAGGCCAGGATACATATAACATATATCCAGGCCAGGATACATATAACATATATCCAGGCCAGGATACATATAACATATATCCAGGCCAGGATACATATAACATACATCCAGGCCAGGATACATATAACATATATCCAGGCCAGGATACATATAACATATATCCAGGCCAGGATACATATAACATATATCCAGGCCAGGATACATATAACATATATCCAGGCCAGGATACATATAACATATATCCAGGCCAGGATACATATAACATATATCCAGGCCAGGGTACATATAACATATATCCAGGCCAGGATACATATAACATATATCCAGGCCAGGATACATATAACATATATCCAGGCCAGGATACATATAACATATATCCAGGCCAGGATACATATAACATATATCCAGGCCAGGATACATATAACATATATCCAGGCCAGGATACATATAACATATATCCAGGCCAGGATACATATAGCATATATCCAGGCCAGGATACATATAACATACATCCAGACCAGGATACATATAACATACATCCATGCCAGATACATATAACATACATCCAGGCCAGGATACATACAACACACATCCAGGCTAGGATACATATAACATACAGACCAGGATAGAATGTAGAGAAAGACTGAAGAAAGGAACGGGGAGTGGGAAAGAGGGATATAATGAGATGCACAGATTTGCCTCACCATCGTCCCACTCACTTGCAATCCCACTCCTGAACACACGTACATAGTAACCCAAGCACATACATACTCTCCCACAGATGTGTACACATACACATGCACACCAAACATAAACATACACATACACACCACACATAAACATACACACACACTCATTACATAGAAACACACACATCATACACACAAACACACACACACACACACACCACACACATACATACACACACACACACACACATACACACACACACACACACACACACACACACACACACACACACACACACACACACACACACACACACACATACACACACACACACACACACACACACACACACACACACACACACACACACACACACACACACACACACACACACACACACACAAACAAACATAGTCTAGATGGCCAATGACTGCAAACCTCACTTAAGGAAAAAGATCTGATGCGCACATCAATCAAATAACTGCTGCAGCGTACGAGCGTCTGGCAAACCTAAGGATAGCGTTCCGATACCTCAGTAAGGAATCGTTCAACATTTACGTCAGGCCCATATTGGAGTATGCAGCACCAGTGTGGAACCCACACCTGGTCAAACACGTCAAGAAATTGGAGAAACTGAAAAGGTTCGCAACAAGACTAGTCCCTGAGCTACGGGGATTGCCCTACGAGGAAAGGTTAAAGGAAATTGCCCTGACGACACTGGAGGACAGGAGAGTCAGGGGAGACATGATGACGACATATAAAATACTGCGCGGAATAGACAAGGTGGACAAAGACTGGATGTTCGAGGGATGGGATACAGAAACAAGGGTCACAATTGGAAGTTGAAGACTCAGATGAATCAAAGGGATGTTAGGAAGTATTTCTTCAGTCATAGAGCTGTCAGGCAGTGGAATAGCCTAGAAAATGACGTAGTGGAGGCGGGAACCATACATAGTTTTAAGACGTGGTTTGATAAAGCTCATGGAGTCTGGAGAAAGAGGACCCAGTAGCAATCATTGAAGAGGCGGGGCCAGAAGCTATGACTCGACCCCTGCAACCATAAGTAGATGAATACAAATAGGTGAGTACACACACACACACACACACACACATCTCCTCGCCTCCTAGGCCTGCAAGCACACTACAGATTGATCCTACCCAACTCACACTCTAACACTCCCTTCCCTCTCTCTCTCTCTCTCTCTCTCTCTCTCTCTCTCTCTCTCTCTCTCTCTCTCTCTCTCTCTCTCTCTCTCTCTCTCTCTCTCTCTCTCTCTCTCTCTCTCCTCTCTCTCCTCTCTCTCTGTGTCTCTCTCTCTCTCTCTCTCTCTCTCGCTCTCTCTCTCTCTCTCTCTCTCTCTCTCGCTCTCTCTCTCTCTCTCTCTCTCTCTCTCTAAATCACACTCAATCACGCTATCTCTCTTTCTCTATCCTCCCCCTTCTCTTTCTGTAACACTCCCTTCCCCCCTCTCTCTCTCTCACTCACACTCAATCGCACTCTCTATCTTTCTTTCTCTATTCTCCTCCTCCTCTTTCTAAATCCCTCTAGCTCACTCACACTCAAACACACTCTCTGTCTCTCTATCATCCTCCTATTGTTATATGTATCCTGGCCTGGATATGTTATATGTATCCTGGCCTGGATATATGTTATATGTATCCTGGCCTGGATATATGTTATATGTATCCTGGCCTGGATATATGTTATATGTATCCTGGCCTGGATATATGTTATATGTATCCTGGCCTGGATATATGTTATATGTATCCTGGCCTGGATATATGTTATATGTATCCTGGCCTGGATATATGTTATATGTATCCTGGCCTGGATATATGTTATATGTATCCTGGCCTGGATATATGTTATATGTATCCTGGCCTGGATATATGTTATATGTGTCCTGGCCTGGATATATGTTATATGTATCCTGGCCTGGATATATGTTATATGTATCCTGGCCTGGATATATGTTATATGTATCCTTGCCTGGATATATGTTATATGTATCCTGGCTTGGATATATGTTATATGTATCATGGCCTGGATGTATACTTTCTGTATCCTACTCTGGCAATGTATTAACTGATTCTTGTTCTGACTGTATTTCCCCAGACGTCATCGACAGGAAGAATAACGTGTTCATTAGCTCTCATATCAGTAGCTGTGTCTACATTACAAATGTACCAGAAATTCTGCATGTGTACACATGGAAAACAGTACAAGCCAGTGTGGTGATGGTGTACACACGTACACACTCTCTCGTAAGTACAAAAAGGTCAATTGTTCTTAACTAATAATGGAAAATTAGAACTTAAGGTTCAAATAATAATAACTGATGCAATAATAATGGTAATGTTATTATTATTAGTAATAATGTTGGGTGATATTAAACAAGAGTATTCCCTCAGTTCAACAATAATATTTAATAACAGATCTTTCTCTTATTTCAACAACAGCGGACACAATTCTAAGGAGAAATAAGAGCAATAAATCTCCTTACGTTTGCACAAACGCACAAAAAAATAATAACAGTAATTCATGTGTTTTTCAGTAGGATCCATTTCCTCTCCCAGACTTCCTACAAGGATAGTGACTCCTGTCCGCCTAGATCCCTTTGTCTGGGAAGCTGTAATTCCATTCTGTAATTTCACCTTCAACTCATTATTGTAGGATCCATTCCACCGTCGTCCACGAACACAAATAATAAAATAAGG
The DNA here is from genome assembly GCF_038502225.1 of Cherax quadricarinatus. Lineage (NCBI taxonomy): Eukaryota > Metazoa > Arthropoda > Malacostraca > Decapoda > Parastacidae > Cherax > Cherax quadricarinatus. The sequence goes on from NC_091297.1 coordinate 5,685,992, forward strand.
GACTAATCTTTCCAGTCCCGTCGGAAGGTACACGAGAAATTTAAGAACACTGATGCGAGGACCCACGACTCTTCAACAGCTTCCCAGCATACATAAGGGGGATTACCAACAGGCCTCTAGCTGTCTACAAGACATTTCCTAATCAGCCAGGCTATGGTGCATTACATCGGACTGCTGGCGGCATGTATCAACAGCCTGGTCTATCAGGCCAGCGACCAGGAGGCCTGGCCTAGGACCGGGGAAACTTTGACGATAGGAGCCTCAGTCAGCCAGTTACTGTGGCAAAGATAGACATACGAGTAGCTTAGGGAGATGTCTGAAACAGTGAAGATGGAGGTAATGTTTGTTCTACTGAAGTCTCAAGGCTCAGACTGACACTGCTGAAGTCTCCGAGCGTAGGCTGACAATACTGAAATCTTCCAACTCACGCTGACTCTGATGAAGTTCCCAGGTCAGGCTGACACTACTGAAGTCTCCCAGCTCAGGCCAACACTACTGAATTTCCCAGTTGAGGCTGACTCTGCTGACTTCAGGTTCACACTATAGAAGTCTCACAGTTCACGCTGACACTACTGAAGTCTACCAGTTCAGGTTGACATTACTAGTCTCCCAGTATTGAGTGACACTACTGAAGTCTCCCAGCTCAGGCTGACGCAACTGAAGTCACGTGGTTCAGACTGACAGTATAGAAGTTTCCCAGTTCAGGCTGACATTCTTGAAGTCTGCCAGTTCAGGCTGACATTCTTGAAGTCTGCCAGTTCAGGCTGACATTCTTGAAGTCTGCCAGTTCAGGCTGACATTCTTGAAGTCTGCCAGTTCAGGCTGACATTCTTGAAGTCTGCCAGTTCAGGCTGACATTCTTGAAGTCTGCCAGTTCAGGCTGACATTCTTGAAGTCTGCCAGTTCAGGCTGACATTCTTGAAGTCTGCCAGTTCAGGCTGACATTCTTGAAGTCTGCCAGTTCAGGCTGACATTCTTGAAGTCTGCCAGTTCAGGCTGACAATCTTGAAGTCTGCCAGTTCAGGCTGACATTATTGAAGTCTGCCAGTTCAGGCTAACATTCTTGAAGTCTGCCAGTTCAGGCTGACATTCTTGAAGTCTGCCAGTTCAGGCTGACATTCTTGAAGTCTGCCAGTTCAGGCTGACATTCTTGAAGTCTGCCAGTTCAGGCAGCCATTAATGAAGTCTCACAGTTCAGGATAACACTACTGAAGTCTCACAGTTTAGGCTGAAACCAGCCCTAAACTATCTGTCCCACACCAACTTTACACTGCCTCTCCCACACCAACTTCACACTGCCTCTCCCACACCAACTTCACACTGCCTCTCCCACACCAACTTCACACTGCCACTCCCACATCAACATCACACTGTCTCTCCCACACCTACACCACAATTCCTCTCCCACATCAACCCCACACTGCCTCTCCCACAGAACCCCACAATGTCTCTCCCACATAACCCCACACTGCCTCTCCTACACCAACCTCACACTGTCTCTCCCACACCAATCCCACACTGTCTCGCCCCCACCAATCCCACAATGCTTCTCCAACAGTAACCCCTCACTGCCTCTCCCACACCAACCACAGATTGTCTCTCCCACACCAACCCCACACTCTCCCACACCATCCCAACACTGCCTCGCCCACATCAACCCCATACTGTCTTCTCCACACGAACCCCACGCTGCCTCTCTCACACCAAATCACCAGTCCCTCTCCCACACCAACTACTCACTGCCTCTCTCACACCAACCCCACACTCCCTCTCCAACACCAACCCCACACTTCCGCTCCCACACCAACCCCACACTGCTTCTCCCACACCAACCCCACACTGCCTCTCCCACACCAACCCCACACTGCCTCTCCCACACCAACCCCACACTTCCGCTCCCACACCAACCCCACACTGCCTCTCCCACACCAACCCCACACTGCCTCTCCCACACCAACCCCACACTTCCGCTCCCACACCAACCCCACACTGCTTCTCCCACACCAACCCCACACTGCCTCTCCCACACCAACCCCGCACTGTCTCTCCCACATCAAACCCACACTCTCCCAAACCAAAACCACAATGCCTGTCCTACACCAACCCCATGCTGCCTCTCCTATACCAACCCCACACTGCCTCTCCTACACCAACCCCACACTGCCTCTCCCACACCAAACCTACACTGCCTCTCCCACACCCATCTCACACTGCCTCTCCAACATCAACATCACACTGCCTCTCAGATTCCAACCTCACTCTGTTTCTCCAACAAGAACACCACACTGTTTCTCCCACACCAACACCACACTGTCTCACCAAAACCAACCTCACACTGCCTCTGCTACACCAACCTCACACTGCCTCTCCTACACCAACCCCACACTGCCTCTCCCACACAAACCCCACAATGTATCTACTACACCAACCCCACACTGTCTCTCTCACACCAACCCCACACAGTCTCTCCCACACCAACCCCACACTGCCTCTCCCACACCAATCCCACACTGCCTCTCCCACCCCAACCCCTCACTACCTCTGCCACACCAACCTCATACTGTCTCTCCCACACCAACCCTACACTGTCTCTCCCACACCAACTCAACACTGCCTCTCCCACACCAACCCCACACTGCCTCTCCCACACCACCCCAACAGTCCCTCTCCCACACCAACACCACAATGTCTCTACCATACCAAACCCACAATGCCTCTCTCAAATCAACCCCACACAGCCTCTCCCACACCAATCCCACACTAGCTCTCTAATACCAACACCAAAATGTCTCTCCCATACCAACCCAACAATGCCTCTCTCAAACCAACCTCACAACAGCCTCTCCCACACCGACCCCACACTGCCTCTCTAACACCAACCCCACACTGCCTCTGCCACACCAACCCCACATTGTCTCTCCCAAACCAAACACACACTGCCTCTCCCACACCAATCTCATACTGCCTCTCCCACACCAACCTCACACTGCTTCTATCACACAAACATCACACTGCCTCTACCACACCAACCTCACACTGCCTCTCCTACACCATGCTCACACTGCCTCTCCTACACTGCCCCCCCACACTGCCTCTCCCACACCAACCCTACACTGCCTCACCCACACCAACCTCACACTGCGTCTCCTACACCAACCCCAGAGTGCCTCTTCCACACCAACCCCACACTGCCTCTCCAACACCAACCCCAAACTGCCACTCCCACACCAACCTCACACTGCCTCTCCCACAACCCCACACTGCCTCTCACACACCAACCTCACACTGCCTCTCCCACACAACCTTACAATGCCTCTCCCACACCAACCCCACACTGCCTCTCCCACAGAACCCCACGCTTCCTCTCCCACACCAACCCCACATTGCCTCTCCCACACACCCCTACACTGCCTCTCCCACACAACCTCACACTGCCTCTCCCACAGAACCCCACATTGCCTCTCCCACAGAACCCCACACTGCCTCTCCCACACCATCCCCACACTGCCTTTCCCACACAACCCACACACTGCCTCTCCCACAGAACCCCACACTGCCTCTCCCACACCATCCCCACACTGCCTCCGCCACACAACCACACTTTGCCTCTCCCACACAACCCACACACTGCCTCTCCCACAGAACCCCACACTGCCTCTCCCACACAACCCCATACTGCCTCTCCCACAGAACCCCACACTACCTCTCCCACACAACCCCACACTGCCTCTCCCACACAACCCCATACTGCCTCTCCCACAGAACCCCACACTACCTCTCCCACACAACCCCACACTGCCTCTCCCTCACAACCCCACACTGCCTCTCCCACACAACCCCACACTGCCTCTCCCACACAACCCCACACTGCCTCTCCCACACAACCTAACACTGCCTCTCCCACACAACCCCACACTGCCTCTCCCACACAACCCCACACTGCCTCTCCCACACAACCCCACACTGCCTCTCCCACACAACCCCACACTGCCTCTCCCACACAACTCTCCCTCCCACCCTCAGATAATAATCCCTTCACCTAGAGTCCCGAAATGCCTGAAAACAAGAAACGATAAACGACCCATTCCTCCTCTTCCCACCTCCATCATTCCCCGCCTTCCTCCCTGCCCGACCCTCACCCATCCCCAACTTTCACCCCTTCCCACCATCACCCCTCTATCCCTTCCCGCACCCCCTCCTTCACCCCTCCATGCCTTCTTCACTCCTCTCCTCTTTCACCCCTCCTGCCTTCACCCCTTCCCTCCTTCACCCGTACCCAACTTTACCCCTCCCCACCTTTTCCCTCCCCATCAACAGAGTTAAATCGGAGGCTGCCATAGTGAAGAGCTCTGTTCCACAAGGCACAGTACTCGCCCCCATCTTATTCCTCATCCTCACATCAGACATAGACAGAGATATACACCACAGCACCGTATCATCCTTTGCGGATGATACTAGGATCTGCATGAGGCTGTCATCTGCTGAGGACGCGGTTAACCTCCAAGAAGATATAAACAAAGTTTTCCAGTGGGCAACGGTAAACAATATGATGTTCAATGAGGACAAATTCCAACTACTCCGTTATGGAAAACTGGAGGAGATAATAACTAGAACAGAGTATACTACTGACTCCGGCCATACAATAGAGCGGAAAAATAATGTAAGGGACCTGGGAGTAGTAATGTCTGAGGATCTCACTTTCAAGGATCACAACAGTGCCACGATCGCACGTGCAAAGAAAATGATAGGATGGATAATGAGAACTTTCAAAACGAGAGATGCCAAGCCCATGATGATCCTTGTCAAATCACTTGTTCTCTCTAGGCTGGAATACTGCTGCACATTAACATCTCCACTCAAAGCAGGTGAAATCGCAGATCTAGAGAGTGTACAGAGATCCTTTACTGCACGTATAAGTTCTGTCAAGCACCTTAACTACTGGGAACGCTTGGAAGCACTTGACTTGTACTCGTTGGAACGCAGGAGGGAGAGATATATCATAATCTACACTTGGAAAATCTTGGAAGGAATGGTCCCAAATCTGCACACAGAAATCACTCCCTAAGAAAGTAAAAGACTGGGCTGGCGATGCAAAATGCCCCCAATAAAAAGTAGGGGCGCCATTGGTACACTAAGGGAAAACATCATAAGTGTCCGGGGCCCAAGACTGCTCAACAGCCTCCCATCAAGTATTAAGGGAATTGCCAATAAGCCCCTGGCTGCCTTCAAGAGAGAGCTGGACAGTTACCTAAAGTCAGTGACGGATCAGCCGGGCTGTGGCTCGTACGTTGGACTGCGTGCGGCCAGCAGTAACAGCCTAGCTGGTCAGGCCCTGATCCATCGGGAGGCATGGTCATGGACGGGGCCGCGGGGGCGTTGATCCCCGGAATAACCTCCAGGTAACCAGGTATCCTTCACCCCTCTCCACTTCCACCCCCTCCCCACCTTCATCCCTCCATTCCCCCGCCATCACCCCTTCCCTCCTTCCAGATCCGTCCCGTATCCTCACCCACCCCACCCCTGCCCACCCACCAGTACCCTACAGTCACTGCCACCAAACATCCCCTCCAATAATCTTGCCCCCCCCGGCTGCCTCCCCACTTCCACCCTATCCCCTCACACCATAAAGAAGCCACTGTACCAGCTTCCACTCAAGCGTCCGTCTGCTTGTTTTACCGGGTTATGCAAGCGAGGCTGTCTGCCCACTTCCTGGCCCAGCAGACAGTCCTCCTCACAGCTTGAAGAGAGGCGGCGTGCTGCCGGGAGGGGGGCGGCGTGCCGCCGGGAGGGGGGGCGTGCCGCCGGGAGGGGGGGCGTGCCGCCGGGAGGGGGGGCGTGCCGCCGGAAGGGGGGCGGCGTGCCGCCCCTCCTCTCCCTCGCATCACACTTTCCCCTTCCTTCGCGGGCGGCCAGGAAACCGTCGTTTTTATCTTGTATTCTTGTCAGCACCAAAATCACACGCCGAAGTGTCACACACACACACACACACACACACACACACACACACACACACACACACACACACACACACACACACACACACACACGCACACACACACACACACACACACACACACACACACACACACACACACACACACACACACACACACACACACACACACACACACACACACACTGGTCTACAAAGAGACCTGGACAGGCTGGATGTGTGGTTCAGAAACTGGCTCTGAGAATTTAACCCTGCCAAATGCAAAGTCATGAAAATCGGGGAAGGGCAAAGAAGACCGCAGACAGAGTATAGGCTAGGTGGCCAAAGACTGCAAACCTCACTCAAGGAGAAAGACATAGGAGTGAGTATAATACCGAGTACATCGCCAGAAGCACACATTAACCAGATAACTGCTGCGGCATATGGGCGCCTGGCAAACCTGAGAACAGCGTTCCGGTACCTCAGTTAGGAATCGTTCAAGACTTTATACACTGTGTACGTAAGGCCCATACTGGAGTACGCAGCACCAGTTTGGAACCCACACCTGGTCAAACACGTCAAGAAATTAGAGAAAGTGCAAAGGTTTGCAACAGGGCTAGTTCCAGAGCTAAGGGGAATGTCCTATGAAGAAAGGTTAAGGGAAATCGGTCTGACGACACTGGAGGACAGGAGGGTCAGAGGAGACATGATAACGATATACAAAATAATGCGTGGAATAGACAAGGTGAGCAGAGACAGGATGTTCCAGAGATGGGACATAGAAACAAGGGGTCACAATTGGAAGCTGAAGACTCAGATGAGTCAAAGGGATGTTAGGAAGTATTTCTTCAGTCATGGAGTAGTTAGGAAGTGGAATAGTCCCCCGCGGCCCGATCTGTGACCAGGCCTTATGGTGGATCAGAGCCTGATCAACCAAGCTGTTCTGCTGGCTGCACGCAATCCAACGTACGAACCACAGCCAGGCTGGTCAGGTACCGACTTTAGGTGCTTGTCCAGTGCCTGCTTGAAGACAGCCAGGGGTTTATTGGTAATCCCCACTTATGTATGCTGGGAGGCAGTTGAACAGTCTCGGACCCCTGACACTTATTGTATGGTCTCTTAACGTGCTAGTGACACCCCTGCTTTTCATTGGGGGGATGTTGCATCGTCTGCCGAGTCTTTTGCTTTCGTAGTGAGTGATTTTCGTGTGCAAGTTCGGTACTAGTCCCTCTAGGATTTTCCATGTGTATATAATCATGTATCTCTCCCGCCTGCGTTACAGGGAATACAGGTTCAGGAACTTCAAGCGCTCCCAGTAATTGAGATGTTTTATCTCCGTTATGCGCACCGTGCAGGTTCTCTGTACATTTTCTAGGTCAACAATTTCACCTGCCTTGAAAGGTGCTGTTAGTGTGCAGCAATATTCCAGCCTAGATAGAGCAAGCGACCTGAAGAGTGTCATCATGAGCTTAGCATCCCTAGTTTTGAAGGTTCTCATTATCCATCCTGTCATTTTTCTAGCAGATGCGATTGATACAGTGTTATGGCCCTTAAAGGTGAGATACTCCGACATGATCACTCCCAGGTCTTTGACGTTGGTTTTTCGCTCTATTTTGTGGCTGGAATTTGTTTTGCATTCTGATGAAGTTTTAATTTCCTCGTGTTTACCATATCGGAGTAATTGAAATTTCTGATCGTTGAACTTCATATTGTTTTCTGCAGCCCAGTGAAAGATTTGGTTGATGTCCGCCTGGAGCCTTGCAGTGTTTGCAATGGAAGACACTGTCGTGCAGATTCGGGTATCATCTGCAAAGGAAGACACGGTGCTGTGTCTGACATCCTTGTCTATGTCAGATATTAGGATGAGAAACAAGATGGGAGCGAGTACTGTGCCTTGTGGAACAGAGCTTTTCACCGTAGCTGCCTCGGACTTTACTCTGTTCACTACTACTCTTTGTGTTCTGTTAGTGAGGAAATTATAGATCCATCTACCAACTTTTCCTGTTATTCCTTTAGCACGCATTTTGTGCGCTATTACGCCATGGTCACACTTGTCGAAGGTTTTTGCAAAGTCTGTATATATTACATCTGCATTCTTTTTGTCTTCTAGTGCATCTAGAACTTTGTCGTAGTGATCCAATAGTTGAGACAGACAGGAGCGACCTGTTCTAAACCCATGTTGCCCTGGGTTGTGTAATTGATGGGTTTCTAGATGGATGGTGATCTTGCTTCTTAGGACCCTTTCAAAGAATTTTGTGATATGGGATGTTAGTGCTATTGGTCTGTAGTTCTTTGCTGTTGCTTTACTGCCCTCTTTGTGGAGTGGGGCTATGTCTGTTGTTTTTAGTAGCTGTGGGACGACCCCCGTGTCCACGCTCCCTCTCCATTGGATGGTAAAGGCTCGTGATAGGGGCTTCTTGCAGTTCTTGATGAACACGGAGTTCCATGAGTCTGGCCCTGGGGCAGAGTGCATGGGCATGTCATTTATCGCCTGTTCGAAGTCATTTGGCGTCAGGATAACATCAGATAGGCTTGTGTTAACCAAATTCTGTGGCTCTCTCATAAAAAATTCATTTTGATCTTCGACTCTCAGTCTGGTTAGCGGCTTGCTAAAAACTGAGTCATACTGGGACTTGAGTAGCTCACTCATTTCCTTGCTGTCATCTGTGTAGGACCCATCTTGTTTAAGTAGGGGCCCAATACTGGACGTTGTTCTCGATTTTGATTTGGCATAGAAAAAGAAATACTTGGGGTTTCTTTCGATTTCATTTATGGGTTTTAGTTCTTCCCGCGATTCCTGACTCCTAAAAGATTCCTTTAGCTTAAGTTCGATGTTTGCTATTTCTCTGACCAGTGTCTCCCTACGCATTTCAGATATATTGACCTCTTTTATATGTAGTGGAGGCAGGACCCATACATAGTTTTAAGACGAAGTATGATAAAGATCATGGAGCAGAAAGGAGGACCCAGTAGCGGTCAGTGAAGAGGCGGGGCCAGGACCTGAGCCTCGTCTCCTGCAACCACAATTAGGTGAGTACAATTAGATGAGTACACACACACACACACACACACACACAGGCCAGGAGCTTGGACTCGACTCCTGCAACCTCAACTAGGTGAGCACACACACACACACACACACACAGCTGAGTCTCGACTCCTGCAACCACAATTAGGTGAGTACACACACAGAAAAAAGGAGTCACTGGAAACCCTTGTTGAGTGCTTCCTCTCATGTGACGTCACATCCGGTCAGCCCGCTCCGTGTGCCGGCCTAATTAGTGAGGAATGTGTGTGTGTGTGTGTGTGTGTGCGTGTGTGTGTGTGTGTGTGTGTGTGTGTGTGTGTGAGTGTGTGTGTGTGTGTGTGTGTGTGTGTGTGTGTGTGTGTGTGTGTGTGTGTGTGTGTGTGTGTGTGTGTGTGTGTGTGTGTGTGTGTGTGTCTGTGTGTGTGTGTGTGTACTCACCTATTTGTACTCACCTATTTGTGGTTGCAGGGGTCGAGTCACAGCTCCTGGCCCCGCCTCTTCGCTGATTGCTACTAGGTCCTCTCTCTCCCTGCCCCATGAGCTCTATCATATCTCGCCTTAAAACTATGTATGGTTCCTGCCTCCACCACATCACTTTCTAGGCTATTCCACGGCCTGACTACTCTATGACTGAAGAAATACTTCCTAACATCCCTTTGATTCATCTGAGTCTTCAACTTCCAATTGTGACCTCTTGTGTGTGTCCCATCTCTGGAACATCCCGTCTTTGTCCACCTCGTCTATTCCGCGCAGTATTTTATATGTCGTTATCATGTCTCCCCTGACCCTCCTGGCCTCCAGTGTCGTCAGGCCGATTTCCCTCAACCTTTCTTCATAGGACAATCCCCGTAGCTCTGGGACTAGTCTTGTTGCAAACCTTTGCACTTTCTCTAATTTCTTGACGTGCTTGACTAGGTGTGGATTCCAAACTGGTGCTGCATACTCCAGTATGGGCCTGACGTAGATGGTGTACAGAGTCTTAAACGAATCCTTACTGAGGTATCGGAACGCTATCCGTAGGTTTGCCAGGCGCCCGTATGCTGCAGCAGTTATCTGATTGATGTGCGCCTCAGGAGATATGCTCGGTGTTATACTCACCCCCAGATCTTTTTCCTTTAGTGAGGTTTGCAGTCTTTGGCCATCTAAACTATATTGTGTCTGCGGTCTTCTTTGCCCTTCCCCAATCTTCATGACTTTGCATTTGGCAGGGTTAAATTCAAGGAGCCAGTTGCTGGACAAGGCTTGTAGCCTGTCCAGATCTCTTTGTAGTCCTGCCTGATCCTCGTCCGATTCGATTCTTCTCATTAACTTCACATCGTCTGCAAACAAGGACACTTCTGAGTCTATCCCTTCCGTTATGTCGTTCACGTATACCAAGAACAGCACAGGTCCTAGGACTGACCCCTGTGGAACCCCGCTTGTCACAGGCGCCCACTCTGACACCTCGTCGCGTACCATGACTCGTTGTTTCCTCCCTGTCAGATATTCTCTGATCCATTGCAGTGCCTTTCCTGTTATGTGTGCCTGGTCCTCTAGCTTTTGCAGTAACCTCTTGTGAGGAACTGTGTCGAAAGCCTTCTTGCAGTCCAAAAATACGCAGTCGATCCACCCCTCTCTCTCTTGTCTTACTTCTGTCACCTTGTCATAAAACTCTAGTAGGTTTGTGACACAGGATTTTCCTTCCCTGAAACCGTGCTGGTTGTCAATTATACACTTGTTTCTTTCCAGGTGCCCCACCACTCTCCTCCTGATGATCTTCTCCATGACCTTGCATACTATACACGTTAGAGATACAGGTCTGTAGTTTAGTGTGTGTGTGTGTGTGTGTGTGTGTGTGTGTGTGTGTGTGTGTGAGTGTGTGTATGTGTTTGTGTGTGTGTGTGTATGTGTGTGTGTGTTGTGTGTGTGTGTGTGTGTGTGTGTGTGTGTGTGTGTGTGTGTGTGTGTGTGTCTGTGTGTGTGTATGTGCGTGTGTACTCACCTAATTGTGGTTGCAAGGGTCGAGACTCAGCTCCTGGCCCCGCCTTTTCACTGATCGCTACTACGTCCTCTCCCTCTCTGCTTCCTGAGCTTTGTCATACCTCTTCTTAAAACTATGTATGGTTCCTGCCTCCACTACTTCACTTGCTAGGCTATTCCACTTGCTGACAACTCTATGACTGAAGAAATACTTCCTAACGTCCCTGTGACTCGTCTGAGTCTTCAGCTTCCAGTTGTGACCCCTTGTCCCTGTGTCCCCTCTCTGGAACATCCTATCTCTGTCCACCTTGTCTATTCCCCGCAGTATCTTGTATGTCGTTATCATGTCTCCCCTGACCCTTCTGTCCTTGCGTGTGTGTGTGTATGTGTGTGTGTGTTCACCTATTTGTACTTACCTATTTGTGGTTTCAGGGGTCGATTCATAGCTCCAGGCCCCAGATTCTTCGCTGATCGCTACTAGGTCCTCTCTCTCCCTGCTCAAGGTGAATACTAGGTCCAGTCTTGCTGATTCATCCTCCTCTCTCTTTCTGGTAGTGTCCCTTACGTGTTGGTACATGAAGTTTTCCGGTACCACTTCCATCATCTTAGCCCTCCACGTTTCTGGGCCCCCATGTGGCTCCAGTCAATTTCTTTGTGAATAAAGTCACCCACAATCAGCAGCTTTACCCTTCTCGCATGAGCCCTTCTGGCCACTTCAGCCAGTGTGTCAACCGTCGCTGTTACTCTCATCATACTCTTGCCTGGGCTTTCTGCTGTTCTGTGATGCAATGTGTATGTGTGTTAGTTGCCATTCTGCCCTAGCCATATGTCGGTTAGATATGTGTGTGTGTGTGTGTGTGTGTGTGTGTGTGTGTGTGTGTGTGTGTGTGTGTGTGTGTGTGTGTGTGTGTGTACTCACCTAGTTCACCTAGTTGAGGTTGCAGGGGTCGAGTCCAAGCTCCTGGCCCCGCCTCTTCACTGGTCGCTACTAGGTCACTTTCCCTGAACCGTGAGCTTTATCGTACCTCTGCTTAAAGCTATGTATGGATCCTGACTCCACTACATCGCTTCCCAAACTATTCCACTTCCTGACTACACTGTGGCTGAAGAAATACTTCCTAACATCCCTTTGATTCATCTGTGTCTTCAACTTCCAACTGTGTCCCCTTGTTACTGTGTCCAGTCTCTGGAACATCCTGTCTTTGTCCACCTTGTCAATTCCTCTTAGTATTTTGTAAGTCGTTATCATGTCCCCCCTATCTCTCCTGTCCTCCAGTGTCGTCAGGTTGATTTCCCTTAACCTCTCCTCATAGGACATACCTCTTAGCTCTGGGACTAGTCTTGTTGCAAACCTTTGCACTTTCTCTAGTTTCTTTACATGCTTGGCTAGGTGTGGGTTCCAAACTGGTGCCGCATACTCCAATATGGGCCTAACGTACACGGTGTACAGGGTCCTGAATGATTCCTTATTAAGATGTCGGAATGCTGTTCTGAGGTTTGCCAGGCGCCCATATGCTGCAGCAGTTATTTGGTTGATGTGCGCTTCAGGAGATGTGCCTGGTGTTATACTCACCCCAAGATCTTTTTCCTTGAGTGATGTTTGTAGTCTCTGACCCCCTAGACTGTACTCCATCTGCAGTCTTCTTTGCCCTTCCCCAATCCTCATGACTTTGCACTTGGTAGGATTGAACTCCAGGAGCCAGTTGCTGGACCAGGTCTGCAGCCTGTCCAGAGCCCTTTGTATTTCTGCCTGGTCTTTGATCGAATGAACTCTTCTCATCAACTTCACGTCATCTGCAAACAGGGACACCTCGGAGTTTATTCCTTCCGTCATGTCGTTCACAAATACCAGAAACAGCACTGGTCCTAGGACTGACCCCTGTGGGACCCCGCTGGTCACAGGTGCCCACTCTGACACCTCTCTTCGTACCATTATTCGCTGCTGTCTTCCTGACAAGTATTCCCTGATCCATTGCAGTGCCTTCCCTGTTATTCCTGCTTGGTCCTCCAGTTTTTGCACTAATCTCTTGTGTGGAACTGTGTCAAACGCCTTCTTGCAGTCTAAGAAAATGCAATCCACCCACGCTTCTCTCTCTTGTCTTACTGCTGTCACCATGTCATAGAACTCCAGTAGGTTTGTGACACAGGATTTCCCGTCTCTGAAACCATGTTGTCTGCTGGTGATGAGATCATTCCTTTCTAGATGTTCCACCATTCTTCTCCTGACAATTTTTTCCATGATTTTGCATGCTATACATGTCAGTGACACTGGTCTGTAGTTTAGTGCTTCATGTCTGTCTCCTTTTATAAAGATTGGGACTACATTTGCTGTCTTCCATGCCTCAGGCAATCTCCCTGTTTCGATAGATGTATTGAATATTGTTGTTAGGGGTACACATAGCGCTTCTGCTCCCTCTCTCAGGACCCTGGATACCTGGAGGTTACCTGGAGGTTATTCCGGGGATCAACGCCCCCGCGGCCCGGTCCATGGCCAGGCCTCCCGATGGATCAGGGCCTGATCAACTAGGCTGTTACTGCTGGCCGCACGCAGTCCGACGTACGAGCCACAGCCCGGCTGATCCGGCACTGACTTAGGTATCTGTCCAGCTCTCTCTTGAAGGCAGCCAGGGGTTTATTGGCAATTCCCCTAATGCTTGATAGGAGGCTGTTGAACAGTTTTGGGGCCGGACACTTATGGTGTTTTCTCTTAGTGTACCAATGGCGCCCCTACTTTTTATTGGCGGCATTTTGCATCGCCTGCCCAGTCTTTTACTTTCGTAGGGAGTGATTTCTGTGTGCAGATTTGGGACCATTCCTTCCAAGATTTTCCAAGTGTAGATTATGATATATCTCTCCCTCCTGCGTTCCAACGAGTACAAGTCAAGTGCTTCCAAGCGTTCCCAGTAGTTAAGGTGCTTGACAGAACTTATACGTGCAGTAAAGGATCTCTGTACACTCTCTAGATCTGCGATTTCACCTGCTTTGTATGGATATGTTAATGTACAGCAATATTCCAGCCTAGAGAGAACAAGTGATTTGAAAAGGATCATCATGGGCTTGGCATCTCTCGTTTTGAAAGTTCTCATTATCCATCCTATCATTTTCTTTGCACGTGCGATTGTGGCACTGTTGTGATCCTTGAAAGTGAGATCCTCAGACATTACTAATCCCAGGTCCCTTACATTATTTTTCCGTTCTATTGTATGGCCGGAGTCAGTAGTATACTCTGTTCTAGTTATTATCTCCTCCAGTTTTCCATAACGGAGTAGTTGGAATTTGTCCTCATTGAACATCATTGGCCCCATTGCCTTTGAGGTATCTAGCTCACTCAGAAGCCTCTTCACTTCTTCCTCGGTTGTGTGTACTGTGTCCAGCACATGGTGTACCCCACCTCTCCATCTTTCTGGAGCCCCTTCTGTCTCCTCTGTGAACACTTCTTTGAATCTCTTGTTGAGTTCCTCACATACTTCACTGTCATTTCTTGTTGTCTCTCCTCCTTCCTTCCTTAGCCTGATTACTTGGTCCTTGACGGTTGTTTTCTTCCTGATGTGGCTGTATAACAGCTTCGGGTCAGATTTGGCTTTTGCTGCTATGTCGTTTTCATATTGACGTTGGGCCTCCCTTCTTATCTGTGCATATTCGTTTCTGGCTCTACGACTGCTCTCCTTATTCTCCTGGGTCCTTTGCCTTCTATATTTCTTCCATTCCCTAGCACACTTGGTTTTTGCCTCCTTGCATCTTTGAGTGAACCATGGGCTCATCCTGGCTTTTTCATTATTCCTGTTACCCTTGGGTACAAACCTCTCCTCAGCCTCCTTGCACATTGTGACTACATATTCCATCATCTCATTAACTGGTTTCCCTGCCAGTTCTCTGTCCCACTGAACCTCATTCAGGAAGTTCCTCATTCCTGTGTAGTCCCCTTTCCTGTAGTTTGGTTTCATTCGTCCTGGCCTTCCTGCTTCCCCCTCCACTTGTAGCTCTACTGTGTATTCGAAGCTCAAAACCACATGATCGCTGGCCCCAAGTGGTCTTTCATATGTGATGTCCTCGATATCTGCACTACTCATGGTGAATACTAAGTCCAGTCTTGCTGGTTCATCCTCTCCTCTCTCTCTTGTAGTGTCCCTTACGTGTTGGTACATGAAGTTTTCCAGTACCACCTCCATCATCTTAGCCCTCCATGTATCTTGGCCCCCATGTGGCTCCAAGTTCGTCCATTCGATCTCCTTGTGGTTAAAGTCGCCCATGATCAGGAGCTTTGCCCTGCATGTATGAGCTCTTCTGGCCACTGCAGCCAGTGTGTCAACCATCGCTCTATTGCTCTCGTCATACTCTTGCCTTGGCCTCCTGCTGTTCTGTGGTGGGTTATACATCACTGTGTGTGTGTGTGTGAGTGTGTGTGTGTGTGTGTGTGTGTGTGTGTGTGTGTGTGTGTGTGTGTGTGTGTGTGTGTGTGAGTGTGTGTGTGTGTGTGTGTGTGTGTGTGTGTCAGTGTGTGTGAGTGCGTGTGTGTGAGTGTATGTGTGTGTGCGTGTGTACCCACCTATTTGTACTCACCTATTTATGGTTGCAGTGGTCAAGCCATAGCTCCTGGCCTCACCTCTTCACTGATTGCTACTAGGTCCTCTCTCTCTCCCTGCTCCATGAGTTTTATCAAACCTCATCTTAAAACTATGTATGGTTCCCGCCTCCACTACGTCACTTTCTAGGCTGTTCCACGGCCTGACTACTCTATGACTGAAGAAATACTTCCTGACATCCCTTTGATTCATCTGAGTCTTTAGCTTTCAATTGTGACCTTTTGTTTCTGTGTCCCAACTCTGGAACATCCCGTCTTTGTCCACCTTGTCAATTCCGTACAATATTTTATATGTCGTTATCATGTCTCCCCTGACCCTCCTGTCCTCTAGTGTCTTCAGGCCGATTTCCCTTAATCTTTCTTCGCAGGACAACCACTTGAGCTCTGGGACTAGTCTTGTTGCAAACTTTTGCACTTTCTCTAATTTATTGACGTGTTTGACCAGGTGTGGATTCCAAACTCGTGCTGCATACTCCAGTATGGGCCTGACGTAACTGGAGTATAGTCTTGAACGATTCCTTACTGAGGTACACAAATAACCCGCACATAGAAGAGAGGAGCTTACGGCGACGTTTCGGTCCGACTTGGACCATTTACAAAGTCACACAGTGTGACTTTGTAAATGGTCCAAGTCGGACCGAAACGTCGTCGTAAGCTCCTCCCTTCTATGTGCGGGTTATTTGTGTATCGTTCCAGTCACGGTATTTTGCCTTTTTTTGTTATTCCTTACTGAGGTATCGGAACGCTATCCTTAGGTTTGCCAGGCGCCCGTAAGCTGCAGCAGTTATCTGATTGATGTGCGCCTCAGGAGATATGCTCGGTTTTATACTCACCCCCAGATCTTTTTTCTTGAGTGAGGTTTGCATTCTTTGGCCACCTAGACTATACTGTGTCTGCGGTCTTCTTTGCCCTTCCCCAATCTTCATGACTTTGCATTTGGCAGGGTTAAATTCAATGAGCCTGTTGCTGGACCAGGCATGTAGCCTGTCCAGGTCTCTTTGTAGTTGTGCCTGATCCTCGACCGATTTGATTCTCCTCATTAACTTCACATCATCTGCAAACGAGGACACTTCTGAGTCTATGCCTTCCGTTATCATTCACATATACCAAAAACAGTACAGGTCCTAGGACTGACCCCTGTGGAACCCCGCTTGTCACAGGCGCTCACTCTGACACCTCGTCACGTACCATGACTCGTTGTTGCCTCCCTGTCAGGTATTCTCTGATCCATTGCAGTGTCTTTCCTGTTATGTGTGTCTGATCCTCTAGCTTTTGCAGTAACCTCTTGTGAGGAACTGTGTCGAAGGCCTCCTTGCAGTCCAAGAAAATGCAGTCTATCCACCCCTCTCTCTCTCTTGTCTTACTTCTGTCACCTTGTCATTAAACTCCAGTAGGTTTTTGACACAGGATTTTCCTTCCCTGAAACCGTGCTGCTTGTCGATTATACACTTGTTTCTTTCCAGGTGCTCCACCACTCTCCTCCTGATGATCTTCTCCATGACTTTGCGTACTATACACGTTAGTTTCACAGGTCTGTAGTTTAATGCCTCATGTCTGTCTCCTTTTTTTAAAAATTGGGACTACATTTGCCATCTTCCATACCTCAAGGAGTTGCCCGGTTTCAATGGATGTGTTGAAGCTCTTTGTTAATGGCACACACAGCATCTCTGCTCCCTCTCTACGGACCCACGGAGAGATGTTGTCTGGTCACACCGCCTTTGAGGTGTCAAGTTCACATAGCAGCTTCTTCACCTCCTCCTTGGTTATGTGTACCTCATCCAGCACTTGTTGGTGTACCCCCTGTTCTGATTTCCTGGAGTCCTACTGGTTTCCACTGTAAATACTTCTTTAAATCTCGTGTTGAGCTCCTCACATACCTCTCGGTCGTTTCTTGTGAACTCCCCACCACCCTTCCTCAGTCTGATTACCTGGTCTTTGACTGTTGTTTTCCTCCTGATGTGGCTATACAACAGCTTCGGGTCAGACTTGACTTTCGATGCTATGTCATTTTCATATTTTCTCTGAGCCTCCCTTCTTATCTGTGCATATTCGTTTCTGGCTCCTCGGCTAATCTCTTTATTTTCCTGAGTTCTTTGTCTTCTGTACCTTTTCCATTCTCTAGTACACCTAGTTTTTGCCTCCCTACACTTTTTGTTGAACCAAGGACTCGTTCTGTTCTTCCCATTGTTTCTGTTTCCCTTGGGAACAAACCTCTCCTCTGCCTCCTTGCATTTTGTTGTCACTTAGTCCATCATTTCTTGTACTGGTTTTCCTGTCAGTTCTCTCTCCTACTGAATGTCTTGCAGGAAGTTCCTCATGCCTAAGTAGTCCCCCCTTTTGTAGTTTGGTTTTCCCATCCTATTCCTGCTACTTTCTTCACTTGAAACTCAACTATGTAGTCAAAGCACAGAACCGCATGATTACTTGCTCCTAGAGGCCTTTCATACATGATATCCTCGATGTCCGAACTACTCAAGGTGAATACAAGGTCCAGTCTTGCTGGATCATTCTCACCTCTCTCTCTAGTAGTGTCGCTAACATGTTGATGCAGGAAGTTTTCCAGTACCACATCCATCATCTTGGCTCTCCATGTTTCGGAACCCTCATGGGGTTCCAGGTTTTCCTAGTCAATCTCCCTGTGATTGAAATCACCCATAACTAGTAACTTTGCTCCCCCCATGTGAGCTCTTCTCGCCACCTTGGCTAGTGTGTCGACCATTGCTCTGTTGCTCTCATCGTATTCTTTTCTTGGTCTCCTGCAGTTCTGTGGCGGGTTGTACATTACTGCAATTATCACCTTATGTCCCTCAGACTGGATTGTTCATTCTAGGTAGTCCCTTTCGCCCATTCCATGCATTCCTTCCATTTTCTCAAAACCCCACTGGTTTTTAATGAGCAGTGAAACTCCTCCCCCTCTTCTCCCTCTGTCTTTCCTGAGGATTTGATATCCAGGTGGAAAGATTGCATCTGTTATCATTCTCGTGAGTTTTGTTTCTGTGAGTGCTATTATGTCTGGGGATATCTCCTTGATTCTTTCATGCCTCTCCTCACATTTATTTGTTATTCCATCTGCATTTGTATACCACACCTTCAACTTCTTTTCAAAGACTGTGGTTTGGGGGTTACATTGGGGTTGGGAAAGTGGGAGACCTGATAAGGAACTATGGGTGGTTGTTGTGGGGTGGAGTTTGTAATGAGGTGGGTGGGGGGCATTGGATATGGCATGGGTGTTTTGGGTTAGAACGTCTGGTTGCATTGGGGTTGTCCTGGTTGGGGGGCTTCTGTAGGTAGTTGTGAGGGAGGCTGTATTTGATCTTCCTGAGTCTGGGATCTCCTGTCAGTCTCCATCTCCTCTTTTTTCTCCTTTCGCCTTTGTACCATCTCTCTCAGTTTCTGCCTTTCTTCTTGTGTTCTGTCGTGGTCAAGATACACCTTCTTGTATGCCAGCATGTACCTTAGTCTTGCTTTCTCCTGCAGGATCCTGTTCCGAGTTGATTCTGCCTTGAAAGTCACTTTCACTGGCCAGGTTCTTCTTCTTGCAAACCCCCCTATTCTCCGAAAATTTTCCAGCTGGGTCATGTCATCTTCTCTTATTGCTTTTATGATGCTTTCAATGGCATTTTCCCCCCTTGTTTTCTTGCTTTGTAAGTTTCCCCTTCAACTTCCTGGAGCCCATACTCAAAGACTGACCTCTCCCTTTCATTCTCCCACTGCATAACCCTATGTATCCACTGATTTGATTTAATTTCGCCCATTGCAGCTTTCCTTTCTTCATTTTCACTATCTATTGTACATGGGCTCAGTGGCCTGTCGTTTTCCCTTCTCAGCTTTTCCGGGGCTCTGCTGTGGTCTGTTAGGGCCTCCACATATAGCGTAGGTCTTTCATTTACTACAGTCCCCTCTGACAGGGCTTCTACATGCAGTTTTGCTCCTTCATTCCTTACAGGCCCCTTGTTTGTGACCGAGGTAGCAGTCTCTGATGTCATTCTCAAATTGTTCTTTAGTTCTTTAGGCTGTTTCAGATTTTTCAGTTCCTCATCTAATCTCTGTATCCTAGCCTCTGCTGCTATGACTTGCTTTCAATATCTATCCTCTCTTCCATTCTCATGCTAAGTTCTTCTAGTTTCTTTTCCCATTCATGTTCCCTTTTCATGAGCTCTGCTGCCCAATCTTCCTTTGCAGATTCATCCTCCTGTCCCTTGGTTTTCCTTCCTTTTCTCTGGCAACTCATTTTTTTTATTGCCTCAGAATGGAAAACTTACGTAATTCTGTGTTAGGTTTGTGGTGTGTTTGTCCGAGTGTGGGGGGGAGGCAGAGGAGGAACTGTAGACAGTGGCTATATGGGAGAGGGGTGGGGAGGGGGATTGAGGGGGAATATGGGGAGTGAGGAGGAGGGAGAAGCAAGGGGCAAGAATGGGAGAGGGAGAGGGGGAAAGAGGGAGAGGGGGAAAGAGGAAGAGGGGGAAAGAGAGAGAGGTGGGGAGGAGTGTGAATGAGAGAAGGGGGGGAATCAGGGGAAGGAGTGAGAGGTTGGCAGGGGAGGGGGGCAGGGGGGAATGTATTTGTGAGTCTGAATATGTGGGAGTGTGTGTGTGTGTGTACGTGGTGCACACAGTAGCACACACACACACACACACACACACACACACACACACACACACACACACACACACACACACACACACACACACACACACACACACACTCACACACACGCACACACACACACATACACACACATACACACACACACACACACACACACACACACACACACACACACACACACACACACACACACACACACAAACACACACACACGCACACATACACACACACACACACACACACACACACACACACACACACACACACACACACACACACACACACACACACACACACACACACACATACACACACACACAGTGGCACTCACCCAAAAACCGGGCCAAGTGTCTATTGGCAAGCACCTTTGATAACTAGTAACTACAGTAGCACTCACACAGTAGCACTCACACTGTGGCACTCACACAGTACTGACACAGTAGCACTCACACTGTGGCACTCACCCAGTACTGACACAGTAGCACTCACACTGTGACACTCACCCAGTACTGACACAGTAGCACTCACACTGTGGCACTCACACAGTACTGACACAGTAGCACTCACACTGTGACACTCACCCAGTACTGACACAGTAGCACTCACACAGTAATGACACAGTAGCACTCACACATTAGCATTCACACAGTACCGACACAGTAGCTCGCACACAGTAGCACTCACACTGTACTGACACAGTAGCACTCACACTGTACTGACACAGTAGCACTCACACTGTACTGACACAGTAGCACTCACACTGTACTGACACAGTAGCACTCATACAGTAGTAGTAGCACTCACACAGTAGCACTCACACAGTAGCACTCACACAGTGGCACTCACACAGTAACACTCACACAGTAGCACTCACACTGTACTGACACAGTAGCACTCACACTGTACTGACACAGTAGCACTCATACAGTAGTAGTAGCACTCACACTGTACTGACACAGTAGCACTCACACTGTACTGACACAGTAGCACTCACACTGTACTGACACAGTAGCACTCATACAGTAGTAGTAGCACTCACACTGTACTGACACAGTAGCACTCACACTGTACTGACACAGTAGCACTCACACTGTACTGACACAGTAGCACTCATACAGTAGTAGTAGCACTCACACAGTAGCACTCACACAGTAGCACTCACACAGTGGCACTCACACAGTAACACTCACACAGTAGCACTCACACTGTACTGACACAGTAGCACTCACACTGTACTGACACAGTAGCACTCATACAGTAGTAGTAGCACTCACACTGTACTGACACAGTAGCACTCACACTGTACTGACACAGTAGCACTCACACTGTACTGACACAGTAGCACTCATACAGTAGTAGTAGCACTCACACTGTACTGACACAGTAGCACTCACACTGTACTGACACAGTAGCACTCACACAGTAGCACTCACACAGTGGCACTCACACAGTAACACTCACACAGTAGCACTCAAACAGTAGCACTCACACAGTAGCACTCACACAGTGGCACTCACACAGTAACACTCACACAGAAGCACTCACACAGTAGCACTCACAAAGTAGCATTCACACTGTAGCACTCACATTGCACTGACACAGTAGCACTCACACAGTACTGACACAGTAGCACTCACACAGTAGCAGTAGCACTCATGCAGCAACGAGGCACTAAACTAAACTAAACTATTAATAGTTCATATGTAAATGACATGACGGAAGGGATAGACTCAGAAGTGTCACTGTTTGCAGATGATGTGAAGTTAATGAGGAGAATTAAATCAGATGAGGATCAGGCAGGACTTCAAAGAGACCTGGACAGGCTGGACACCTGGTCCAGCAGCTGGCTCCTTGAATTCAACCCTGCCAAATGGAAAGTTATGAAGATTGGGAAGGGCAAAGAAGACTGCAGACAGAGTATAGGCTAGATGGCAAAAGACTGCAAACCTCACTCAACTAGAAAGATCTTGGGGTGAGCATAACACCGAGCACGTCTCCAGAAGCACACATCAACCAGATAACTGCTGCAGCATATGGGCAACAGGCAAATCTGAGAATAGCATTTCGCCACCTTAGGAAGGAATCGTTCAAGACACTGTACACCGTGTTCATCAGGCCCATACTGGAGTATGCAGCACCAGTTTGGAACCCGCACCTGGCCAAGCACATCAAGAAATTAGAGAAAGTGCAAAGGTGTGCAACACGCCTAGTTCCAGAGCTAAGGGTAATGTCCTACAAAGAAAGGTTAAGGGAAACTGGCCTGACGACACTGGAGGACAGGAAGGTTAGAGGAGACATGATAACGACATACAAATTATTGGGAGGAATCGATAATATGGAAAGAGACAGGATGTTCCAGAGATGGGACATAGAAACAAGGGGTCACAGTTAGAAGGTGAAGACTTAGATGAGTCAAAGGGACATTAGGAAGTATTTCTTCAGTCATAGAGTTGTCAGGAAGTAGAATAGTCTGGCAAGTGACGTAGTGGAGGCAGGAACCATACATAGTTTTAAGACGAGGTATGATAAAGCTCATAGAGCAGGGGGAGAGAGAGGACCTAGTAGCGACCAGTGAAGAGGCAGAGCCAGGAGCTGAGTCTCGACCCTTGCAACCACAAATAGGTGAGTACGAATAGGTGAGTACAGTAGCACTCACATAGTACTTACACAGCAGCACTCACACAGTAGTACTCACACAGTACTAACACAGTAACACTCACCCAGTAGCACTCACACACAAGATTTGGTTGATGTCCTCTTGGACGTCAACCAAATCTTCAAATAGGTCACTCAAAACAATATGAACTTCAATGAAGAGAAATTTCAACTACTCAGAGATGGAAAACTTGAGGAAATTAAAACTGCATCAGTGTATACAACAAATTGTAATCATACAATAGAGCGAAAAAGTAATGTGAAGGACCTGGGAGTGATAATGTCAGAGGATCTCGACTTCAAAGACCACAACAATGTATCTACTGCATCTGCTAGGAAAATGATAGGATGGATAATAAGAACCTTCAAAACTAGGGACGCCAAGCCCATGATGATTCTCTTCAAATCGCTTGTGCTCTCTTTGCTGGAATATTGCTGTACACTAACGGCCCCCTTCAAGGCTGGCGAAATTGCTGACCTGGAGAGTGTACAAAGAACTTTCACAGCACACATAAGTACGATAAGGCACCCAAATTACTGGGAAAGGTTGAAGGCTCTTGATCTGTATTCCCTGGAGCGCAGGCGAGAGAGATACATGATAATGTACACTTGGAAAGTTGTCATGTAGGAGGGTAATAGAACGTAAGCATAATCGGGGAATATGGGAGTAGGGGAGTATGTATAGGCAGGGGAGAGGCAGAGGTATGATTAGCGGAGGTAGGTGACGTGCGGCGGAGGTAGGTGACGCGCGGCGGAGGTAGGTAGGAGAGATGATTAGCGGAGATCGGTAATGTGAGGTCACTGGTGACTACATCTTCACCTCTCATTACTCTACCCACCACACTACTCACCCTCTCACTACTTTAACTAAACATAAATAAATGGAGAAATGAGTAAATAACGGGGTCAGTGAATATTACTATTCTACTCAAACACAGTTTATTATTAAGTCTTTGTACAATAATATATTTGGGAACAGGAGAACATTATTGTGGTTTAGATAAATGGGATGGTACACATAAGCAGTGAGACAGGGAATACAATTAGCTTGGCGAAACAGAATATAACTTACAATATAGTTCAGAGGACAGTTCACCACAGGTCCCAAGACCTACACAGCACGAGTACTGCTCCAAGCCAGTACTCTGCCCAATGTCTCCATCAGTCTCCTCCAGAGACTCTCCTGCTCAGCTCTGCTCACTGTCCGGAGCTCTGCTCGACTATCCAGCAGCCTTCTCCCTGCTCAGAGCTCTGCACCCAGGCCAGAGCTCCGCACGAATCTCTCCTGCTCAGCTGTTACTTAGGCTTATGTGGTGGTCCAACACCCTCCACAATGAGGTGTGCACCACGTGTGCGACCTGACGCCGAGATCTGACGCCAGTGACGAACAAAGGAGCTGATACATAAGCCGAAAAGGCGTGTCTCTGACAGACATTTGCCAACGCAAGGTGACCATATAATTGGTTAAATTAGGTCCCCCCAGAGACCTCACAAGCCCAGCTGAACTACATCACAAAATCCTAGAATAATTAGTACCAAACTTGCACACGAAAATCACTCCCTATGAAAGCAAAAGACTAGGCAGGAGATGCAACATTTCCCCAATGATAAGCAGGGGCGCCACGAGTACATTGAGAGACAACACAATAAGTGTCAGAGGCCCAAGACTGTTCAACTGCCTCCCAGCATACATTGAGTGGTCAGTGGTCAGTCGTCACATGAGGTCACAGACCCTGAGCTGCTTTGGGGATTAGCGTGGACAGTTACAAAGCATGGCTTGCTTCTGCAGTGTTTTAAAAATTGAGGTTCGAGAGTTGAAGGAGGAGGTCTTGCTTCTCCAGGAGGAGATTAGGAGGCTGAAGGTCCACCTCAATGGGTCTGGGAGAGAGTGTGAGGTGGCTGGAGTTGTGGGGAATGAGGCTTCTAGCAGTGAGGTGCAGTCTGTCTCTCGCTGTGAGGAGGCTGTAGTTGGGGAGGTAGCAACGGCTACCAGTAGTGAGGTGCAGCCCAGCACCTGCTACAAGTGGCGAGTGATTCACAGTAATGGGAGGCGCATCAGAGTAAGGAAAGTTAAGAGTGAAGATCTGAAGGTAGGAAATCGCTTCTCTGTTCTTCAGGATGAATGTACTTCAGTGGCCAGTGAAGGTAAGGGTACTACTGCCCCTGCTAATGGAGGTAAGCACATTCTTGTGGTTGGTGACTCTCAGGTAAGATATATTGACTGTGCTTTTTGTAATAGGAATAAGAAGATGAGAGATAGAGTGTGCTTCCCTGGTGCTGGTGTTGGGGACATAGTCAACAGGCTGGATAATATCATGTCAGGTAATGGGAACAAGCCCATTATCTGTCTCAGTGCTGGTGGAAATGATATTGGGAAGGGTAGGAGAGAAGAGCTGCTAGATAAGTACAGGTCATCTATAGATTTCATTAAGTCTAAGGGAGGGATCCCAATCATATGTAGCATCTTGCCTAGAAGGAGAGTAGGAAATGAATGGTTGTCTAGGGCAATTGGTGTAAATTGCTGGCTAGACAGATACTGCAAGGAACTTGCAATCCCATTCATTGACAACTGGAACAACTTTTATGGCAAACATGATATGTATGCAAGGGATGGGGTACATCTCTCTGGGGCAGGGGTGGTAGCACTTGCAGACTCGATTGAGGCCATTGGTGAAATGCCTATGATTTTAAACTGATGGAAGATAGAGGTATGGGTGTGTGTGGGAAACAAGCAGGTTGCAACACTAGGGTTGGAAACAGTAAATGTATAAAAGGCATTCAGCATGAAGTTATAAATAAAGACAATAGATCAGGTCAACAAACAAAGGGGAACAGCAGAGGGCAGCAAGGGACTAGCTCCCTTAAGGTTTACTATACTAATAGCAGGAGTGTAAGAAATAAGATAGATGAGCTAAGATTAATTGCAAGTGCAGGAAACATAGACATTATTGCTGTAACAGAGACCTGGCTCAATCTGAAAGATAGAGAGATGCCCTCTGAATGTCACATACAAGGCTATAAATTATTCCACACTGACAGGGTCAACAGGAAAGGTGGTGGAGTAGCGATGTATGTCAGAGACAATTTAAATTGTTGTGTTAGACAAGATATTAAATTAGAAGCGTCAGCCACTGAATCTGTTTGGTTACAGCTTCTCGAGGGCCGAGAAAAACTAATTTTGGGTGTGATTTACAGGGCCCCAAATCTTGATAGGGAGTGCAGTAAACTTCTATGGGACGAAATTCGTAAGGCATCTACTTACGAAAATGTTGTGCTAATGGGAGATTTCAACTATAGACAGATTGACTGGAGCAATTTGACAGGAAATTTAGAGTCAGGTGACTTTCTTGATACAATCCAGGATTGTTTTTTAAAACAGTTTGTGACAGAGCCAACTAGGGGAAATAACCTCCTTGACTTGGTTCTTGCCAGTAGGGAAACACTAATTAATAATCTTGAGGTTAATGATGAGCTTGGGGAAAGTGATCACAAATCACTCAGTTTTAATATATCATGGAATTCCCCTAATAATGGCAATCAAGTCTCCGTCCCTGACTTTCGCTTGGCTGATTTCATAGGACTGAAAAATTACTTAGGTGGGCTGAACTGGAATGACCTGACTAAGGGTCAGGTAGGTGGTGATGGTTGCCGATATGATGCTTTCCAGGGCATAGTTCTAGCTGCTCAGTCAAATTATGTTCCAAATAGGGAAATCAGATCAAACAAAAATGATCCTAAATGGATGAACAATAGATTAAAATATCTGATTGGTCAAAAGAGAGGCATATATAGGCAAATCAAAAGAGGAGAGGGGCAATTAAGAAATCGATATATTCAGTTAAAGAGAGAAATAAAAAATGGAATTAGAAAAGCAAAAAGAGATTATGAGGTTAAAGTTGCAAGAGAATCGAAGACTAACCCAAAAGGATTCTTTCAGGTATACAGAAGTAAGATCAGGGACAAGATAGGCCCACTCAAAAGTTCCTCGGGTCAGCTCACTGACAGTGATAAGGAAATGTGTAGAATTTTTAACACATACTTCCTCTCAGTTTTTACACAGGAGGATACCAGCGATATTCCAGTAATGATAAATTATGTAGAACAGGACGATAATAAACTGTGCACGATTAGGGTCACAAGTGACATGGTCCTTAGGCAAATAGATAAATTAAAACCTAACAAATCCCCAGGCCCTGATGAACTGTATGCAAGGGTTCTAAAGGAATGTAAAGAGGACCTTAGCACACCTTTGGCTAATCTTTTCAACATATCACTACAAACTGGCATGGTGCCAGATAAGTGGAAAATGGCAAATGTGATACCTATTTTCAAAACAGGTGACAGGTCCTTAGCTTCGAACTATAGACCAATAAGCCTAACATCCATAGTGGGAAAATTTATGGAATCAATAATTGCCGAGGCAGTTCGTAGCCACCTTGAAAAGCATAAATTAATCAACGAATCTCAGCATTGTTTTACAAAGGGGCGTTCCTGCCTTACGAATTTATTAACTTTTTTCACTAAGGTATTTGAGGAGGTAGATCATGGTAATGAATATGATATTGTGTATATGGACTTCAGTAAGGCTTTTGACAGGGTCCCACATCAGAGACTATTGAGGAAAATTAAAGCACATGGAATAGGAGGAGAAATTTTTTCCTGGATAGAGGCTTGGTTGACAAATAGGCAGCAGAGAGTTTGCATAAATGGGGAGAAATCAGAGTGGGGAAGCGTTACGAGCGGTGTTCCACAGGGGTCAGTGTTGGGCCCCCTGCTGTTCACAATCTACATAAACGACATAGATGAGGGCATAAAGAGCGACATCGGCAAGTTTGCCGATGACACCAAAATAGGCCGTCGAATTCATTCTGACGAGGACATTCGAGCACTCCAGGAAGATTTGAATAGACTGATGCAGTGGTCGGAGAAGTGGCAGATGCAGTTTAATATAGACAAATGCAAAGTTCTAAATGTTGGACAGGACAATAACCATGCCACATATAAACTAAATAATGTAGATCTTAATATTACGGATTGCGAAAAAGATTTAGGAGTTATGGTTAGCAGTAATCTGAAACCAAGACAACAGTGCATAAGTGTTCGCAATAAAGCTAATAGAATCCTTGGCTTCATATCAAGAAGCATAAATAATAGGAGTCCTCAGGTTGTTCTTTAACTCTATACATCCTTGGTTAGGCCTCATTTAGATTATGCTGCACAGTTTTGGTCACCGTATTACAGAATGGATATAAATTCTCTGGAAAATGTACAAAGGAGGATGACAAAGTTGATCCCATGTATCAGAAACCTTCCCTATGAGGATAGGCTAAGGGCCCTGAAACTGCACTCTCTAGAAAGACGTAGAATTAGGGGGGATATGATTGAGGTGTATAAATGGAAGACAGGAATAAATAAAAGGGATGTAAATAGTGTGCTGAAAATATCTAGCCTAGACAGGACTCGCAGCAATGGTTTTAAGTTGGAAAAATTCAGATTCAGGAAGGATATAGGAAAGTACTGGTTTGGTAATAGAGTTGTGGATGAGTGGAACAAACTCCCGAGTACAGTTAGAGGCCACAACGTTGTGTAGCTTTAAAAATAGGTTGGATAAATACATGAGTGTATGTGGGTGGGTGTGAGTTGGACCTGATAGCTTGTGCTACCAGGTCGGTTGCCGTGTTCCTCCCTTAAGTCAATGTGACCTGACCTGACTAGGTTGGGTGCATTGGCTTAAGCCGGTAGGAGACTTGGACCTGCCTCGCATGGGCCAGTAGGCCTTCTGCAGTGTTCCTTCGTTCTTATGTTCTTATGTTCTTATAAGGGGGATTACCAATAGACTCCTGGCTGTCTTCTAGAAGGCATTGGACAGGCACCTAAAGTCAGTACCTGACCAGCCGGGCTCTGATTCAAACGTCAGTTTGTGTGCTACCAGCAGTAACAGCCTGGTTGATCAGACCCTTATCCACCACGAGGCCTGGTCACAGACCGGGCCGCGGGGGCGTTGACCCTCGAAACCCTCTCCATGTATACTCCAGGTATGTCCCAAGGACCAATCCAGTTTGTTGGGTAGTTCCTTCCTTGAGGATCCCAAGGTGGAAACAAATTTGAACCGTCTGTTCACTTTCTTGAAGGTTTTGTTGTTGTTAACATGTTCCCCCCCCCCTCATGTTCCTAACTTTATTGCTGCGTTTTTATAATTTTTTTTAATGTTGCTAGTTTAGTTTTATGCCCATATTATGCACCATATTCCCGTCCTGTATGTGATGTTAATAGATTACAGACACATAATGGGTCAAGGGACGGGGCCCCAGTGGTAAAGTTACAGTGGTAATGTTACAGTGATAATGTTACAGTGGTAATGTTACAGTGATAATGTTACAGTGGTAATGTTACAGTGGTAATGTCACAGTGGTAATGTTACAGTGGTAATGTTACAGTGATAATGTTACAGTGGTAAAGTTACAGTGGTAATGTTACAGTGATAATGTTACAGTGGTAATGTTACAGTGGTAATGTTACAGTGGTAATGTTACAGTGGTAATGTTACAGTGGTAATGTTACAGTGGTAATGTCACAGTGGTAACGTTACAGTGGTAATGTTACAGTGGTAATGTTACAGTGATAATGTTACAGTGGTAATGTTACAGTGGTAATGTTACAGTGGTAATGTCACAGTGGTAACGTTACAGTGGTAATGTTACAGTGGTAATGTTACAGTGATAATGTTACAGTGGTAATGTTACAGTGGTAATGTTACAGTGATAATGTTACAGTGGTAATGTTACAGTGGTAATGTCACAGTGGTAATGTTACAGTGGTAATGTTACAGTGGTAATGTTGCAGTGGTAATGTTACAGTGGTAATGTTACAGTGGTAATGTCACAGTGGTAATGTCACAGTGCTAATGTTACAGTGGTAATGTTACAGTGGTAATGTTACAGTGGTAATGTTACAGTGGTAATGTTACAGTGGTAATGTTACAGTGGTAATGTTACAGTGGTAATGTTACAGTGGTAATGTTACAGTGGTAATGTTATAGTGGTAATGTTACAGTGGTAATGTTACAGTGGTAATGTTACAGTGGTAATGTTACAGTGGTAATGTTACAGTGGTAATGTTACAGTGGTAATGTTACAGTGGTAATGTTACAGTGGTAATGTTACAGTGGTAATGTTACAGTGGTAATGTCACAGTGGTAATGTTACAGTGGTAATGTTACAGTGGTAATGTTACAGTGGTAATGTTACAGTGGTAATGTTACAGTGGTAATGTTACAGTGGTAATGTTACAGTGGTAATGTTACAGTGGTAATGTTACAGTGGTAATGTTACAGTGGTAATGTCACAGTGGTAATGTTGCAGTGGTAATGTTACAGTGGTAATGTTACAGTGGTAATGTTACAGTGGTAATGTTACAGTGGTAATGTTACAGTGGTAATGTTACAGTGGTAATGTTACAGTGGTAATGTTACAGTGATAATGTTACAGTGGTAATGTTACAGTGGTAATGTTACAGTGGTAATGTTACAGTGGTAATGTTACAGTGGTAATGTTACAGTGGTAATGTTACAGTGGTAATGTTACAGTGGTAATGTTACAGTGATAATGTTACAGTGGTAATGTTACAGTGGTAATGTTACAGTGGTAATGTTACAGTGGTAATGTTACAGTGGTAATGTTACAGTGGTAATGTTACAGTGGTAATGTTACAGTGGTAATGTTACAGTGGTAATGAACTATTTACAAACTAATAAACCGGTTACAATCGCAGTAAGTTATTCATGCAGAAATGAATTCAGTCACAAAAACACTACATTAAAGTATGTTTAGTATGTAGGTGATATTTTGAGATTGTCACCACATAAACACAAGAAACTTAGCGGACTGTGTAAGATACCTCCCGGGAAAAGCAAGAGAGAGAGATGGCAACACCTGGGCACTTTCATTCCGAAGATGTTTCACCAGCCTGTGGCTTCTTCAGGCCAACCCTTTCCGCAATGAACTGAAGACACCACTGGCTGTTGAAACGGTTCCAGGACAAAGATTTCCAGATGTTGCACGGGTGTCTCATTTATCAACCCAAACCAAACCTGTGGGCCGACACCACCAAACAACCAGGACACTCACAAAATCTTTAACACCAATTGGATTTAAACCTACCTATTCCTGAAAAGAGCTGGTTAGGTATAAAGGAGAGATGTAGAGGGAGAGGTAAAGTCAGACTCAGTGCCTGCTCAAGTACATTGTAAATGCTACAAGAGAGAGAAGACATACGTCCATATTGCTTGCTCTATCACACTCGCTGAGGTGCACACATCCCCCTGTGTGTGTGTGTGTGTTGCTCGTAGGTGACGCTGACGTGCACACATCACCCTGTGTGTGTCTGTGTACTTCCTATGTGGCGCTGAGGTGCACTCAAACCCTGTGAAGCTGGCAGGACAAACACCTGTCTACCTCTACGTTAACTGTTTACACAGATACTCTGATATAGGAATATGACCCCTCACACATCTTTACCCTCTAGTCTCCAGACATTATACACTGTATATCCTTTCTCAGAGCGAGGACTCCTCTCCTTTGGGCAGTGAAAATGCCTCTGGTGAAACACTGGAATGCCCTAAACAGACAGAAGAGGAAGGAGGGAAAAATACGAAACATCTGCCTCTCATACAATGGAAATAAGTCACTCTGTCTGACTTTTTTGGGTTATCCCAGGTTCTCTACACATATGCTGCTATGTATGATAATTCTATGTAACTGTATTTGTGTATACCTGAATAAACTTACTTACTTACTTACTAACTTTCTAAGAAATAGAACAAAGAATAACAGTAAACAGAGTAAAGTCTGAGGTAGCTGCTGTGAAACGCTCTGTTAAACGAGGTACAGTACTCCTTCCTATCCTGTTCCTCATCCTCATATCGGACATAAACAGGTATACCGACATGACCAGGTATACCGACATGACCAGGTATACCGACATGACCAGGTATACCGACATGACCAGGTATACCGACATGACCAGGTATACCGACATGACCAGGTATACTCCCGAAGTCGTAGTCACCACCGTCTCTCCTCTTCATCCTCTTCCTCTTACTCCCGTTCCTACTCCTATTATCCTCCTCCTTCTTCTCCTCTTTCTCCTCCTCCTCCTCCTACTCCTCCTCCCCCTCCTCCCCTTCCTCTTCCTGGTCATTATACAGTTCTCACTTTAATACATCCCGTCGATGCACTCTTCCGTTCCTCTCCTGCTTCCCCTTCCTGTCTTTCCACACATTCCTTCCCTTCCCACGGGTAGTGCACTTCCCTCCCTTCCTGCTCCTCCTAGCCCTCTCTCTTCTCCTCCTTTCCCTATTCCTCTTCCCCATCCCTCTCCTGTTTCCGTTATTCGCCTCTCCGTTATTTTCCCCTCCCCTTTCCTTCTCTTCTTTTCCCTCCTTCCTAGAATCGCCCTATCCTCCCCCTTTTCATTATCCATTATCTTCAACTCCCTCACCTTATCAACCAGACTGATTTAAATAATAAGATATCACTATATTAACTGCTGCTGACCAAACACTACTGTTGAGGCAGCTGCCACACCATCAGACACTGAATTCAGAAATCGAAATCTTCCAAAATCTTTACACAGATCTTAAAACGCAACAGTCCAGCTTAAGGAGTGAAAATAAAAGATTCGGGAGAGGCTAGAAAGCCATAGTGAAAATGCCACTTTGTCTGACTTTATTTTAGTTATCTTGGTGGGTAAGTTACTATGTATGATAACTGCAGTCACCGTGTAACTATACTCATGTTTACCTGTATCTATATAACCTTACTTACTTACCCACCTTCTTCATTCCCTTTAGTAGTGAGGTTGGTAAATGTACCTGGCAGGAAGAAAGGGTGAAAAATGCTACTCAGATATGTAAGTAACTCCAGAGACGCTGGAAGCTTTATCCTGAGGCAGGTGACAACGTGTGCGAAAACTGCAGACGTTGCAGAAAGTGGTCAGGTGTTGGGTGAAACGTGTCTGCTCAGTGCTCGTGCCTAATGACGGTAATTAGGCAGAAATTTCCTGGGATATCACCAGCGAAGTTGTAGCAACAGAAGAGTGTGTTGCACAGAGTATTAAGACTGGCTTACCACTAACTGGCTTGCTGTTTTTTAGACTGGCTTGCTAGTTGTCAGACTGGCTTGCTGGTATTAAGTCTTGATAAGTGTTCGGTCCCTCAGTCTTGATTAATCTGACTGGAAACCTTCTATCAAGACTATTGAAAACCACTGATGGTTCAGTGTAGCAATCAGCACACTACACTGCAGCACAGTAACCATCACATATACAGTGATGGTTCACTGTAACAGCACAAGGCTACACTGCAGTCAGATAAACTAGGAAGGTTAGACTAAACAACGACTTAAAAGCGTAAACAGAGATGGCTACACTTTGTCTACCGTCTAGCACATCTATCTACCAGAAATAGACAGCAAGTATCTTATGATATTCACTAAAACAACGTGACTGCTGCATCACAGCAAGAGGGTCACTGAACGAATCATGGTCAGTGTGTTTCTGCTTCTTTCTAGTAGGTATAGTACTCTCCTAGGAGCAGTACCTTCCTCCTAGCATATATATTACTCTCCTAGGAGCAGTATCTTCCTCCTAGCATATATATTACTCTCCTAGGAGTAGTATCTTCCTCCTAGCATATATATTACTCTCCTAGGAGCAGTATCTTCCTCCTAGCATATATATTACTCTCCTAGGAGCAGTATCTTCCTCCTAGCATATATATTACTCTCCTAGGAACAGTATCTTCCTCCAAGCATATATATTACTCTCCTAGGAGCAGTATCTTCCTCCTAGCATATATATTACTCTCCTAGGAGCAGTATCTTCCTCCTAGCATATATATTACTCTCCTAGCAGCAGTACCTTTCTCCTAGCATATATATTACTCTCCTAGGAGCAGTATCTTCCTCCTAGCATATATATTACTCTCCTAGGAGCAGTATCTTCCTCCTAGCATATATATTACTTTCCTAGGAGCAGTACCTTCCTCCTAGCATATATATTACTCTCCTAGGAGCAGTATCTTCCTCCTAGCATATATATTACTCTCCTAGGAGCAGTATCTTCCTCCTAGCACATATATTACTCTCCTAGGAGCAGTATCTTCCTCCTAGCATATATATTACTCTTCTAGGAGCAGTATCTTCCTCCTAGCATATATATTACTCTCCTAGGAGCAGTACCTTTCTCCTAGCATATATATTACTCTCCTAGGAGCAGTATCTTCCTCCTAGCATATATATTACTCTCCTAGCAGCAGTACCTTTCTCCTAGCATGTATATTACTCTCCTAGGAACAGTACCTTTCTCCTAGCACGTATATTACTCTCCTAGGAGCAGTACCTTCCTCCTAGCATATATATTACTCTCCTAGGAGCAGTATCTTCCTCCTAGCATATATATTACTCTCCTAGGAGCAGTATCTTCCTCCTAGCATATATATTACTCTCCTAGGAGCAGTACCTTCCTCCTAGCATATATATTACTCTCCTAGGAGCAGTATCTTCCTCCTAGCATATACATTACTCTCCTAGGAGCAATATCTTCCTCCTAGCATATATATTACTCTCCTAGAAGCAGTACCTTCCTCCTAGCATATATATTACTCTCCTAGGAGCAGTATCTTCCTCCTAGCATATATATTACTCTCCTAGGAGCAGTATCTTCCTCCTAGCATATATATTACTCTCCTAGGAGCAGTATCTTCCTCCTAGCATATATATTACTCTCCTAGGAGCAGTATCTTCCTCCTAGCATATATATTACTCTCCTAGGAGCAGTATCTTCCTCCTAGCATATATATTACTCTCCTAGCAGCAGTACCTTTCTCCTAGCATGTATATTACTCTCCTAGGAGTACCTTTCTCCTAGCATGTATATTACTCTACTTAGTCTACTAGGAGCAGTACCTTTCTCCTAGCATGTATATTACTCTCCTAGGAACAGTACCTTTCTCCTAGCATGTATATTACTCTACTTAGTCTACTAGGAGCAGTACCTTCCTCCTAGCATATATATTACTCTCCTAGGAGCAGTATCTTCCTCCTAGCATATATATTACACTCCTAGGAGCAGTATCTTCCTCCTAGCATATATATTACTCTCCTAGGAGCAGTACCTTCCTCCTAGCATATGTATTACTCTCCTAGGAGCAGTATCTTCCTCCTAGCATATATATTACTCTCCTAGGAGCAGTACCTTCCTCCTAGCATATATAATACTCTCCTAGGAGCAGTATCTTCCTCCTAGCATATATATTACACTCCTAGGAGCAGTATCTTCCTCCTAGCATATATATTACTCTCCTAGGAGCAGTATCTTCCCCATAGCATATATATTACTCTCCTAGGAGCAGTATCTTCCTCCTAGCATATATATTACTCTCCTAGGAGCAGTATCTTCCTCCTAGCATATATATTACTCTCCTAGGAGCAGTACCTTCCTCCTAGCATATATATTACTCTCCTAGGAGCAGTATCTTCCTCCTAGCATATATATTACTCTCCTAGGAGCAGTATCTTCCTCCTAGCATATATATTACTCTCCTAGGAGCAGTATCTTCCTCCTAGCATATATATTACTCTCCTAGGAGCAGTATCTTCCTCCTAGCATATATATTACTCTCCTAGGAGCAGTATCTTCCTCCTAGCATATATATTACTCTCCTAGGAGCAGTATCTTCCTCCTAGCATTTATATTACTCTCCTAGCAGCAGTACCTTTCTCCTAGCATGTATATTACTCTCCTAGGAACAGTACCTTTCTCCTAGCATGTATATTACTCTCCTAGGAGCAGTACCTTCCTCCTAGCATATATATTACTCTCCTAGGAGCAGTATCTTCCTCCTAGCATATATATTACTCTCCTAGGAGCAGTATCTTCCTCCTAGCATATATATTACTCTCCTAGGAGCAGTATCTTCCCCCTAGCATATATATTACTCTCCTAGGAGCAGTACCTTCCTCCTAGCATATATATTACTCTCCTAGGAGCAGTATCTTCCTCCTAGCATATATATTACTCTCCTAGGAGCAGTATCTTCCTCCTAGCATATATATTACTCTCCTAGGAGCAGTACCTTCCTCCTAGCATATATATTACTCACCTAGGAGCAGTATCTTCCTCCTAACATATATATTACTCTCCTAGGAGCAGTATCATCCTCCTAGCATATATATTACTCTCCTAGCAGCAGTACCTTTCTCCTAGCATATATATTACTCTCCTAGGAGCAGTATCTTCCTCCTAACATATATATTACTCTCCTAGCAGCAGTACCTTTCTCCTAGCATGTATATTACTCTCCTAGGAACAGTACCTTTCTCCTAGCATGTATATTACTCTCCTAGGAGCAGTACCTTCCTCCTAGCATACATATTACTCTCCTAGGAGCAGTATCTTCCTCCTAGCATATATATTACTCTCCTAGGAGCAGTATCTTCCTCCTAGCATATATATTACTCTCCTAGGAGCAGTACCTTCCTCCTAGCATATATATTACTCTCCTAGGAGCAGTATCTTCCTCCAAGCATATATATTACTCTCCTAGGAGCAGTATCTTCCTCCTAGCATATATATTACTCTCCTAGGAGCAGTACCTTCCTCCTAGCATATATATTACTCTCCTAGGAGCAGTATCTTCCTGCTAGCATATATATTACTCTCCTAGGAGCAGTATCTTCCTCCTAGCATATATATTACTCTCCTAGGAGCAGTATCTTCCTCCTAGCATATATATTACTCTCCTAGGAGCAGTATCTTCCTCCTAGCATATATATTACTCTCCTAGGAGCAGTATCTTCCTCCTAGCATATATATTACTCTCCTAGCAGCAGTACCTTTCTCCTAGCATGTATATTACTCTCCTAGGAGTACCTTTCTCCTAGCATGTATATTACTCTACTTAGTCTACTAGGAGCAGTACCTTTCTCCTAGCATGTATATTACTCTCCTAGGAACAGTACCTTTCTCCTAGCATGTATATTACTCTCCTAGGAGCAGTACCTTCCTCCTAGCATATATATTACTCTCCTAGGAGCAGTATCTTCCTCCTAGCATATATATTACACTCCTAGGAGCAGTATCTTCCTCCTAGCATATATATTACTCTCCTAGGAGCAGTATCTTCCTCCTAGCATATATATTACTCTCCTAGGAGCAGTACCTTTCTCCTAGCATATATATTACTCTCCTAGGAGCAGTATCTTCCTCCTAGCATATATATTACACTCCTAGGAGCAGTATCTTCCTCCTAGCATATATATTACTCTCCTAGGAGCAGTATCTTCCTCCTAGCATATATATTACACTCCTAGGAGCAGTATCTTCCTCCTAGCATATATATTACTCTCCTAGGAGCAGTATCTTCCTCCTAGCATATATATTACTCTCCTAGGAGCAGTACCTTTCTCCTAGCATATATATTACTCTCCTTGGAGCAGTACCTTCCTCCTAGCATATATATTACTCTCCTAGGAGCAGTATCATCCTCCTAGCATATATATTACTCTCCTAGGAGCAGTACCTTCCTCCTAGCATATATATTACTCTCCTAGGAGCAGTATCTTCCTCCTAGCATATATATTACACTCCTAGGAGCAGTATCTTCCTCCTAGCATATATATTACTCTCCAAGGAGCAGTATCTTCCTCCTAGCATATATATTACTCTCCTAGGAGCAGTATCTTCCTCCTAGCATATATATTACTCTCCTAGGAGCAGTATCTTCCTCCTAGCATATATATTACTCTCCTAGGAGCAGTACCTTCCTCCTAGCATATATATTACTCTCCTAGGAGCAGTATCTTCCTCCTAGCATATATATTACTCTCCTAGGAGCAGTATCTTCCTCCTAGCATATATATTACTCTCCTAGGAGCAGTATCTTCCTCCTAGCATATATATTACTCTCCTAGGAGCAGTATCTTCCTCCTAGCATATATATTACTCTCCTAGGAGCAGTATCTTCCTCCTAGCATATATATTACTCTCCTAGGAGTAGTATCTTCCTCCTAGCATATATATTACTCTCCTAGCAGCAGTACCTTTCTCCTAGCATGTATATTACTCTCCTAGGAACAGTACCTTTCTCCTAGCATGTATATTACTCTCCTAGGAGCAGTACCTTCCTCCTAGCATATATATTACTCTCCTAGGAGCAGTATCTTCCTCCTAGCATATATATTACTCTCCTAGGAGCAGTACCTTTCTCCTAGCATATATATTACTCTCCTAGGAGCAGTACCTTCCTCCTAGCATATATATTACTCTCCTAGGAGCAGTATCTTCCTCCTAGCATATATATTTCTCTCCTAGGAGCAGTATCTTCCTCCTAGCATATATATTACTCTCCTAGGAGCAGTACCTTCCTCCTAGCATATATATTACTCTCCTAGGAGCAGTATCTTCCTCCTAGCATATATATTACTCTCCTAGGAGCAGTATCTTCCTCCTAGCATATATATTACTCTCCTAGGAGCAGTATCTTCCTCCTAGCATATATATTACTCTCCTAGGAGCAGTATCTTCCTCCTAGCATATATATTACTCTCCTAGGAGCAGTATCTTCCTCCTAGCATATATATTACTCTCCTAGCAGCAGTACCTTTCTCCTAGCATGTATATTACTCTACTTAGTCTACTAGGAGCAGTACCTTTCTCCTAGCATGTATATTACTCTCCTAGGAACAGTACCTTTCTCCTAGCATGTATATTACTCTCCTAGGAGCAGTACCTTCCTCCTAGCATATATATTACTCTCCTAGGAGCAGTATCTTCCTCCTAGCATATATATTACACTCCTAGGAGCAGTATCTTCCTCCTAGCATATATATTACTCTCCTAGGAGCAGTACCTTCCTCCTAGCATATATATTACTCTCCTAGGAGCAGTATCTTCCTCCTAGCATATATATTACTCTCCTAGGAG
Organism: Cherax quadricarinatus; assembly: GCF_038502225.1. Classification (NCBI taxonomy): domain Eukaryota; kingdom Metazoa; phylum Arthropoda; class Malacostraca; order Decapoda; family Parastacidae; genus Cherax; species Cherax quadricarinatus. The sequence goes on from NC_091297.1 coordinate 5,724,737, forward strand.
CAGTACCTTCCTCCTAGCATATATATTACTCTCCTAGGAGCAGTATCTTCCTCCTAGCATATATATTACACTCCTAGGAGCAGTATCTTCCTCCTAGCATATATATTACTCTCCTAGGAGCAGTATCTTCCTCCTAGCATATATATTACTCTCCTAGGAGCAGTATCTTCCTCCTAGCATATATATTACTCTCCTAGCAGCAGTACCTTTCTCCTAGCATGTATATTACTCTCCTAGGAGGAGTGCCTTTCTCCTAGCATATATATTACTCTACTAGGAGCAGTACCTTTCTCCTAGCATGTATATTACTCTCCTAGGAGGAGTTTTTCTCCTAGCATGTATATAGGAGCAGTACCTTTCTCCTAGCATGTATATTACTCTCCTAGGAGGAGTACCTTTCTCCTAGCATGTATATAGGAGCAGTACCTTTCTCCTAGCATGTATATTACTCTCCTAGGAGGAGTACCTTTCTCCTAGCATGTATATAGGAGCAGTACCTTTCTCCTAGCATGTATATTACTCTACTAGGAGCAGTACCTTTCTCCTAGCATGTATATTACTCTCCTAGGAGGAGTACCTTTCTCCTAGCATATATATTACTCTACTAGGAGCAGTACCTTTCTCCTAGCATGTATATTACTCTCCTAGGAGGAGTACCTTTCTCCTAGCATGTATATAGGAGCAGTACCTTTCTCCTAGCATGTATATTACTCTCCTAGGAGGAGTACCTTTCTCCTAGCATGTATATTACTCTACTAGGAGCAGTACCTTTCTCCTAGCATGTATATTACTCTCCTAGGAGCAGTACCTTTCTCCTAGCATGTATATTACTCTCCTAGGAGCAGTACCTTTCTCCTAGCATGTATATTAATCTCCAAGGAGAAGTATCTCCCTCCTAACATGTATATTACTCTCCTAGGAACTGTATCTTTCTCCTAGCAGTATCTTCCTTCTAGCATGTATATTGCTCTCCTAGGACCAGTATCTTCCTCTTAGCATGTATATATTACTCTCCTAAGAGCAGCATCTTCCTCCTAGCAACATAGAGGTCAGTTCCTCTTAGGTTTTTCTTGTCGCGTCACCTAATAAATTTGATATAATCTAACTTGAATATTTTCTTCCTAATTCTGTCTTCGAAGTCATCCAGTGTCTTAGTTTGCTCTCACGTTTCTGTTAAACCACTTCGGTATTACGTAAATATAGTTTTAACCCCCATATTTAAACCCAGTTTATTTATGTTTATAGTCGTTTATAAACCATCATTTGTTTCATCATTTAAGTCAGTGGAAGTTCAGAACTCTCAGTTCTGAACTTATTTCGCATCCTCATAGTACACTCTTCTCTCTTCTGGTACTAGTCTGATTGCTAACCTTTCGACCTGTTACGAGCGTCTTCCCGTGCTGGGCCAGTTGTGCGCTCCACCTTGGAGCTACGTACTCGATGACTGCATCTCTTGATGCATCAGGTGTCGCTGTTTTATTTAGTTCTTCGTGTAGTGGTTACTTTATTAACCAAAGACTAGGAAGCTAGACTCATCCATTTAACTAATTCTTCAACAACAGCTGTAACAACAATGTCAGTAATAACAACAACAACAACAACAACAACAACAACAACAACAACAACAACAACAACAACTGTAACAACAATATCAATAACAGCAACAATAACAACAATATTAATAACAACAACAA
>NC_091297.1:5728930-5756430 GCF_038502225.1 Cherax quadricarinatus
GTACCTGGAGTGTACCTGGGGTGTACCTGGAGTGTACCTGGAGTGTACCTGGGGTGTACCTGGAGTGTACCTGGAGTGTACCTGGAGTGTACCTGGAGTGTACCTGGATTGTACCTGGAGTGTACCTGGAGTGTACCTGGAGTGCACCTGGGGTGTACCTGGGGTGTACCTGGAGTGTACCTGGAGTGTACCTGGGGTGTACCTGGAGTGTACCTGGAGTGTACCTGGAGTGTACCTGGAGTGTTCCTGGGGTGTACCTGGAGTGCACCTGGAGTGTACCTGGGGTGTACCTGGGGTGTACCTGGAGTGTACCTGGAGTGTACCTGGAGTGTACCTGGGGTGTACCTGGGGTGTACCTGGAGTGTACCTGGAGTGTACTTGGAGTGTACCTGGGGTGTACCTGGGGTGTACCTGGAGTGTACCTGGAGTGTACCTGGAGTGTACCTGGGGTGTACCTGGGGTGTACCTGGAGTGTACCTGGAGTGTACCTGGAGTGTACCTGTAGTGTACCTGGAGTGTACCTGGAGTGTATCTGGGGTGTACCTGGGGTGTACCTGGGGTGTACCTGGAGTGTACCTGGAGTGTACCTGGAGTGTACCTGGGGTGTACCTGGTGTGTACCTGGAGTGTACCTGGGGTGTACCTGGAGTGTACCTGGAGTGTACCTGGAGTGTACCTGGAGTGTACCTGGAGTGTACCTGGGGTGTACCTGGGGTGTACCTGGAGTGTACCTAGGGTGTACCTGGAGTACATGGAGTGTACCTGGAGTGTACCTGGAGTGTACCTGGAGTGTACCTGGAGTGTACCTGGGGTGTATCTGGAGTGTACCTGGAGTGAACCTAGAGTGTACCTGGGGTGTACCTGGAGTGTACCTGGAGAGTACATGGAGTGTACCTGGGGTGTACCTGTAGTGTACCTGGAGTGTACCTGGAGTGTACCCAGAGTGTACCTGGGGTGTACCTGGAGTGTACCTGGAGTGTACCTGGAGTGTACCTGGAGTGTACCTGGAGTGTACCTGGGGTGTACCTGGAATGTACCTGGAGTGTACCTGGAGTGTACCTGGAGTGCACCTGGGGTGTACCTGGGGTGTACCTGGAGTGTACCTGGAGTGTACCTGGGGTGTACCTGGAGTGTACCTGGAGTGTACCTGGAGTGTACCTGGAGTGTACCTGGAGTGTTCCTGGGGTGTACCTGGAGTGCACCTGGAGTGTACCTGGGGTGTACCTGGGGTGTACCTGGAGTGTACCTGGAGTGTACCTGGAGTGTACCTGGGGTGTACCTGGGGTGTACCTGGAGTGCACCTGGAGTGTACCTGGGGTGTACCTGGAGTGTACCTGGAGTGTACCTGGAGTGTACCTGGAGTGTACCTGGGGTGTACCTGGGATGTACCTGGGGTGTACCTGGAGTGTACCTGGAGTGTACCTGGAGTGTACCTGGAGTGTACCTGGGGTGTACCTGGAGTGTACCTGGAGTGTACCTGGAGTGTACCTGTACCTGGAGTGTACCTGGAGTGTACCTGGGGTTTACCTGGGGACCTGGGGTGTACCTGGGGTACCTGGCGTGTACCTGGAGTGTACCTGGGGTCTACCTGGAGTGTACCTGGAGTGTACCTGGGGTGTACCTGGAGTGTACCTGGAGTGTACCTGGAGTGTACCTGGAGTGTACCTGGAGTGTACCTGGAGTGTACCTGGGGTGTACCTGGAGTGTACCTGGGGTGTACCTGGAGTGTACCTGGAGTGTACCTTGGGTGTACCTGGAGTGTACCTGGAGTGTACCTGGAGTGTACCTGTGTAGTGTACCTGGAGTGTACCTGGGATGTACCTGGGGTGTACCTGGTACCTGGAGTGCATCTGGAGTGTACCTGGAGTGTACCTGGAGTGTACCTGGAGTTTACCTGGAGTGTACCTGGAGTGTATCTGGAGTGTACCTGGGGTGTACCTGGGTGTACCTGGGGTGTACCTGGAGTGTACCTGGAGTGTACCTGGAGTGTACCTGGAGTGTACCTGGGGTGTACCTGGAGTGTACCTGGAGTGTACCTGGAGTGTACCTGGAGTGTACCTGGGGTGTACCTGGATGTACCTGGGGTGTACCTGGAGTGTACCTGGAGTGTACCTGGAGTGTACCTGGAGTGTACCTGGAGTGTACCTGGGATGTACCTGGGGTGTACCTGGAGTGTACCTGGAGTGTACCGGGGGAGTACCTGGGGTGTACCTGGTGTGTACCTGGAGTGTACCTGGAGTGTACCTGGAGTGTACCTGGGGTGTACCTGGGGTGTACCTGGAGTGTACCTGGAGTGTACCTGGAGTGTACCTGGGGTGTACCTGGGGTGTACCTGGAGTGTACCTGGAGTGTACCTGGAGTGTACCTGGAGTGTACCTGGGGTGTACCTGGAGTGTACCTGGAGTGTACCTGGAGTGTACCTGGGGTGTACCTGAGGTGTACCTGGAGTGTACCTGGAGTGTACTGGAGTGTACCTGGAGTGTACCTGGGGTGTACCTGGGAGTGTACCTGGGGTGTACCTGGGGTGTACCTGGGAGTGTACCTGGGTCTACCTGAAGTCTAGCTGGAGTGTACCTGGGGTGTACCTGAAGTCTAGCTGGAGTGTACCTGAAGTCTACCTGGAGTGTACCTGAAGTCTACCTGGGGTGTACCTGGGGTGTACCTGGAGTGTACCTGGAGTGTACCTGGAGTGTACCTGGGGTGTACCTGGAGTGTACCTGGAGTGTACCTGGAGTGTACCTGGAGTGTACCTGGAGTGTACCTGGAGTGTACCTGGGAACTACCTGGAGTGTACCTGGGGTGTACCTGGAGTCTACCTGAAGTCTACCTGGGGTGTACCTGGAGTGTACCTGGGAAGTACCTGGAGTGTACCTGGAGTGTACCTTGAGTGTACCTGGAGTGTACCTGGAGTGTACCTGGAGTGTACCTGGAGTGTACCTGGAGTGTACCTGGAGTGTACCTGGAGTGTACCTGGAGTGTACCTGGAGTGTACCTGGAGTGTATGTGGAGTGTACCTGGAGTGTACCTGGAGTGTACCTGGAGTGTACCTGGAGTGTACCTGGAGTGTACCTGTGTACCTGGAGTGTACCTGGAGTGTACCTGGAGTGTACCTGGAGTGTACCTGGAGTGTACCTGGAGTGTACCTGGAGTGTACCTGGAGTGTACCTGGAGTGTACCTGGAGTGTACCTGGAGTGTACCTGGGGTGTACCTGGAGTGTACCTGGAGTGTACCTGGAGTGTACCTGGAGGGTACCTGGAGTGTACCTGGAGTGTACCTGGAGTGTACCTGGAGTGTACCTGGAGTGTACCTGGAGTGTACCTGGAGTGTACCTGGAGTGTACCTGGAGTGTACCTGGGGTGTACCTGGAGTGTACCTGGAGTGTACCTGGAGTGTACCTGGAGTGTACCTGGAGTGTACCTGGAGTGTACCTGGAGTGTACCTGGTGTGTACCTGTACCTGGAGTGTACCTGTGTACCTGGGGTGTACCTGGAGTGTACCTGGAGTGTACCTGGAGTGTACCTGGGGTGTAGTGTACCTGGAGTGTACCTGGAGTGTACCTGGAGTGTACCTGGAGTGTACCTGGAGTGTACCTGGAGTGTACCTGGGGTGTACCTGGAGTGTACCTGGAGTGTACCTGGAGTGTACCTGGAGTGTACCTGGAGTGTACCTGGAGTGTACCTGGGGTGTACCTGGAGTGTACCTACCTGGAGTGTACCTGGAGTGTACCTGGAGTGTACCTGGGGTGTACCTGGAGTGTACCTGGAGTGTACCTGGAGTGTACCCGGAGTGTATCTGGAGTGTACCTGGAGTGTACCTGGAGTATACCTGGAGTGTACCTGGAGTGTACCTGGAGTGTACCTGGAGTGTACCTGGAGTGTACCTGGAGTGTACCTGGAGTGTACCTGGAGTGTACCTGGAGTGTACCTGGAGTGTACCTGGAGTGTACCTGGAGTGTACCTGGAGTGTACCTGGAGTGTACCTGGAGTGTACCTGGGGTGTACCTGGAGTGTACCTGGAGTGTACCTGGAGTGTACCTGGAGAGTGTACCTGGAGTGTACCTGGAGTGTACCTGGAGTGTACCTGTGTAACTGGAGTGTACCTGGAGTGTACCTGGAGTGTACCTGGAGTGTACCTGGAGTGTACCTGGAGTGTACCTGGAGTGTACCTGGAGTGTACCTGGAGTGTACCTGGAGTGTACCTGGAGTGTACCTGGAGTGTACCTGGAGTGTACCTGGAGTGTACCTGGGGTGTACCTGGAGTACATCTGGAGTGTACCTGGAGTGTACCTGGAGTATACCTGGAGTATACCTGGAGTATACCTGGAGTGTACCTGGAGTGTACCTGGAGTGTACCTGGTGTGTACCTGGAGTGTACCTGGAGTGTACCTGGAGTGTACCTGGGGTGTACCTGGGGTGTACCTGGAGTGTACCTGGAGTGTACCTGGAGTGTACCTGGGGTGTACCTGGAGTGTACCTGGAGTGTACCTGGGGTGTAACTGGACTGTACCTGGAGTGTACCTGGAGTGTACCTGGGGTGCACCTGGAGTGTACCTGGATTGTACCTGGAGTGTATCTGGAGTGTACCTGGAGTGTACCTGGGGTGTACCTAGGGCGCACCTGGAGTGTACCTGGAGTGTACCTGGAGTGTACCTGGAGTGTACCTAGAGTGTACCTGGAGTGCACCTGGGGTGCACCTGGAGTGTACCTGGAGTGTACTTGGAGTGTACCTGGAGTGTACCTGGGGTGTACCTGGAGTGTACCTGGAGTGTACCTGGAGTGTACCTGGAGTGTACCTGTAATGTACCTGTGGTGTACCTGGAGTGTACCTGGAGTGTACCTGGAGTGTACCTGGGGTGTACCTGCGTGTACCTGGAGTGTACCTGGAGTGTACCTGGGGTGTACCTGGAGTGTACCTGGAGTGTACCCGGGGTGTACCTGGAGTGTACCTGGAGTGTACCTGGGGTGTACCTGGAGTGTACCTGGGGTGTACCTGGGGTGTACCTGAAGTGTACCTGGAGTGTACCTGGGGTGTACCTGGGGTGTACCTGGAGTGTACCTGGAGTGTACCTGGGGTGTACCTGGAGTGTACCTGGCCCGGTGGCCTGGTGGCTAAAGCTCCCGCTTCACACACGGAGGGCCCGGGTTCAATTCCTGGCGGGTGGAAACATTTCGACACGTTTCCTTACACCTGTTGTCCTGTTCACCTAGCAGCAAATAGGTACCTGGGTGTTAGTCGACTGGTGTGGGTCGCATCCTGGGGGACAAGATTAAGGACCCCAATGGAAATAAGTTAGACAGTCCTCGATGACGCACTGACTTTCTTGGGTTATCCTGGGTGGCTAACCCTCCGGGGTTAAAAATCCGAACGAAATCTTATCTTATCTTATCTTACCTGGAGTGTACCTGGAGTGTACCTGCTGTGTACCTGGAGTGTACTTGGAGTGTACCTGGGGTGTACCTGGAGTGTACCTGGAGTATACCTGGGGTGTACCTGGAGTGTACCTGGAGTGTACCTGAAGTGTACCTGGAGTATACCTGGAGTATACCTGGAGTGTACCTGGAGTGTACCTGGAGTGTACCTGGAGTGTACCTGGGGTGTACCTGGGGTGTACCTGGGGTGTATCTCGAGTGTACCTGGGGTGTATCTCGAGTGTACCTGGGGTGTATCTGGGGTGTACCTGGAGTGTACCTGGAGTGTACCTGGGTGTACCTGGAGTGTACCTGGAGTTTACCTGGGTGTACCTGGAGTGTACCTGGGGTGTACGTGGAGTGTACCTGGGGTGTACCTGGAGTGTACCTGGGTGTAGCTGGAGTGTACCTGGAGTGTACTTGGAGTGTACCTGGAGTATACCTGGAGTATACCTGGGTGTACCTGGGTGTACCTGGAGTGTACCTGGAGTGTACCTGGAGTGTACCTGGGGAGTACCTGGAGTGTACCTTGAGTGTACCTGGAGTGTACCTGAGGTGTATCTGGGGTGTATCTGGGGTGTACCTGGAGTGTACCTGGAGTGTACCTGGAGTATACCTGGGGTGTACCTGGAGTGTACCTGGAGTGTACCTGGAGTGTACCTGGGGTGTATCTGGGGTGCATCTGGGGTGTACCTGGAGTGTACCGGTGTACCGGGAGTATACCTGGGGTGCACCTGTGTGTACCTGGATGTACCTGGAGTGTACCTGGAGTGTACCTGGGGTGTATCTGGGGTGTACCTGGGGTGTACCTATAGTGTACCTGGAGTGGACCTGGGGTGTACCTGGAGTGTACCTGGAGTATACCTGGGGTGTACCTGGAGTGTACCTGGAGTGTACCTGTAATGTACCTGGAGCATACCTGGGTGTACCTGGGTGTACCTGGAGTGTACCTGGAGTATACCTGGGTGTACCTGGGTGTACCTGGAGTGTACCTGGAGTATACCTGGAGTGTACCTGGAATGCACCTGGAGTGTACCTGGAGTGTAGCTGGAGTGTACCTGGGTGTACCTGGGTGTACCTGGAATGTACCTGTAGTATACCTGGGTGTACCTGGGTGTACCTGGAGTGTACCTGGAGTATACCTGGGGTGTACCTGGAGTGTACCTGGAGTGTACCTGGAGTGTACCTGGGTGTACCTGGGTGTACCTGGAGTGCACCTGGAGTACACCTGGGTATACCTGGGTGTACCTTGGTGTACCTGGAGTGTACCTGGAGTATATTTGGAGTGTACCTGGAGTGTACCTGGAGTGTACCTGAAGTACACCTGGGTGTACCTGGGTGTACCTGGAGTGCACCTGGAGTACACCTGGGTGTACCTGGGTGTACGTGGATTGTACCTGGAGTATACCTGGGGTGTACCTGGAGTGTACCTGGAGTGAACCTGGAGTTTACCTGGAATGTACCTGGAGTGTACCTGGAGTATACTTGTGTGTACCTGGAGTGTACCTGGAGTATACCTTGGTGTACCTGGGTGTACCTGGATTGTGCCTGGAGTATACCTGGGGTGTACCTGGAGTGTACCTGGAGTGTACCTGGAGTGTACCTGGAGTTTACCTGGAGTGTACCTGGAGTATACCTGGGTGTACCTGGAGTGTACCTGGAGTGTACCTGGGTATACCTGCAGTGTACCTGGAGTGTACCTGGAGTGTACCTGGAGTATACCTGGGTGTACCTGGGTGTACCTGGAGTGTACCTGTAGTATACCTGGGTGTACCTGGGTGTACCTGGAGTGTGCCTGGAGTATACCTGGGGTGTTCCTGGAGTGTACCTGGAGTGTACCTGGGTGTACCTGGAGTGTACCTGGGGTGTACCTGGAGTGTACCTGGGGTGTACCTGGGGTGTACCTGGAGTGTACCTGGAGTGTACCTGGATTTTACCTGGAGTGTACCTGGGATGTATCTGGGGTGTACCTTGAGTGTACCTGGGGTGTATCTGGGGTGTACCTGGGGTGTACCTGGAGTGTACCTGGGGTGTACCTGGAGTGTACCTGGAGTGTACCTGGAGTGTACCTGGGGTGTACCTGGAGTGTACCTGGAGTGTACCTGGGGTGTACCTGGGGTGTACCTGGAGTGTACCTGGGGTGTACCTGGAGTGTACTTGGTGTGTACCTTGAGTGTATCTGGGATATACCTGGAGTGTACCTGGAGTGTAAATGGGTGGAACCTGGGGTGTACCTGGAGTGTACCTGGAGTGTACCTGGGGTGTACCTGGAGTGTACCTGGAGTGTACCTGGGGTGTACCTGGGGTGTACCTGGAGTGTACCTGGAGTGTACCTGAAGTGTACCTGGAGTGTACCTGGGGTGTATCTGGGGTGTACCTGGAGTGTACCTGGAGTGTACCTGTAGTGTACCTGGGGTGTATCTGGGGTGTACCTGGAGTGTACCTGGAGTGTACCTGGGGTGTACCTGGGGTGTACCTGGGGTGTACCTGGAGTGTACCTGGAGTGTACCTGGGGTGTATTTGTGGTGTACCTGGAGTGTACCTGGTGTGTTGGTTTAGAAAGACACGTAAGCAAACACTATGACATATTTATTAGAAAACGTTTCGGTCCTGGGGCCTTGATCACTTCTAACATACAGAGGTAGAAAGACATTATATATATAGGCGGAGAGTGAGGTGTGACGCACGTGACCTGAGGAATGTCATAAGAAAACTAAGAATGGAGGAACACTGTTGAAGGCCTAATGGCTCATGCGAGGCAGGTCCTTATCAAAACAACCTCTACCTATGATGAGGACGGGTAGACGATGAAATCATGTGACTCCTGTGTTGTTGGGTTGGTGCTGCTTAAGTATCATGTATGCCAATGTTTTTGAAATTTTGTAGTTTCCAGTGTTGCGTTCTATAGTGTCGGTGACGGCGATTAGTGAGGCTTCTAGGCACCGTCGGCGTCTGAGGTCTGGTTCGGTGAGAACGAGTTGTGTCTCATTCCAGTTCATCAAATGCCCCGTGGAGTCTCTGTGGAGGACACAGGCGTACCTTACATCGTCTCTGTTAGAGGCATTTCGATGCTCATTCAGGCGGACTGCAAGATCTCTGCCTGACTCACCTACATATTTCTTGGGACAGAACCCACAGGGGATAGTGTAGACGCCTGCTGTAGAAGTTAGAGGTGTGGGGCTGCGTTTCGTAGTGAGGTCTTTGATAGACGATGTGTTTATGGTGGAAACGTTGATGTTACTCATAGCAAGTGCCCGGCGAGTATTCGTGGCAACATCACCACATGGGAGTACTATGAACTGCTTACTGGGCTGTTCCATGGGCGGTTCGCATCTCCAGCCCTTGTTTTCTAGAAGAAGAATGCACTTACATAACACAAGCCTTTACACGTCTTCAGTTCCCATCTTTCTTCATCCGAGATTACAGACTCAAGGCACAAGCTATCCTCAACAAACCGCCCATGGAACAGTCCCCTAAGCAGTTCATAGTACTCCCATGTGGCGATGTTGCCACGAATACTCGCCGGGCACTTGCTATGAGTAACATCGACGTTTCCACCATAAACACATCGTCTATCAAAGACCTCACTACGAAACGCAGCCCCACACCTCTAACTTCTACTACCTGGATTGTACCTGGGGTGTACCTGGAGTGTACCTGGAATGTACCTGGAGTGTACCTGGAGTTCCTGGAGTGTGCCTGGAGTGTACCTGGGGTGTACCTGGGGTGTACCTGGGGTGTACCTGGGGTGTACCTGGGGTGTACCTGGGGTGTACCTGGGGTGTACCTGGGGTGTACCTGGGGTGTACCTGGGGTGTACCTGGGGTGTACCTGGGGTGTACCTGGGGTGTACCAGGAGTGTACCTGGAGTGTACCTGGGGTGTACCTGGGGTGTATCTGGAGTGTACCTGGAGTGTACCTGGAGTGTACCTGGAGTGTACCTGGAGTGTACCTGGGGTGTACCTGGAGTGTACCTGGAATGTACCTGGAATGTACCTGGGGTGTACCTGGGGTGTACCTGGAGTGTACCTGGAGTGTACCTGGAGTGTACCTGGAGTGTACCTGGGGTGTACCTGGAGTGTACCTGGGGTGTACCTGGAATGTACCTGGAGTGTACCTGGAGTGTACCTGGAGTGTACCTGGAGGATGTTCCGGGGCCAACGCCCCCGCGACCTAGTCCTTATCTTGGCTTCCCTGGGGATCATGGCTTGATCATCCAGGCTGTTACTGCTGGTCGCACGTAGTCCAGTGTACGACCCACAGCCCGTCTGATCGGGTACTAACTTTAAGTATCCGTCCAGCTTCTTGGCAACCAGGTAATTTCCCTTATATCGTGGGAGGCTGTTGAATAGTCTTGGGCCCCAGACACTTATCGTGCTTTCTCTTATAACACTTATACCGTGTTTTTTCCCTTGCATCCAGGTTGTTAGAGTGGATAGTAAACAACGAGGGATCCAGCACTGACTATTACCTTTAACTATCCTCGTCCAGGTTGTAACGTATCTAGTGAACACCGAGGATCCTCACCCTGACCTCTGTGGAACGCCACTTTTACATTGCACCCTTTCTGTGGTGCCTTGTTCTTATCTCTTATGTGTATCCCTATCTAGACTTTATCTGGAGGGAGTTCCGGGGGTCAACGCCCCCACAGCCCGGTCCATAACCAGGATTCACGGTGGACCAGGACCTAATCAACTAGGGTGTTACTGCCGGCCGCACGAAATACAAAGTACGAGCCACAGCATAGCTGGTCAGGTACTGTTATTAAGCGTCTGTCCATATCCTTGTTGAAGACAGCCAGGAGGCTGTTGGCAGTATCCCTTATATATGACGGGAAGCTGGTAAAAAGTCTTGGCCCCTGACACATTGTGTTTTCTCTCACTGCGCTAGTTTTTCATTGGAGGGATGTTGCACCGTATGCCCAGTCTTTTGCTTTCGTAGGGAGAGATTTCTATATACAGATTAGGAACCAGTCCCTCAAGGATTTTTCATGTGTAAATTATGATGTACCTTTCTCGCCTGCGGTCCAAGGAGTACAGTGATTGAGGTGCTTTACTAAACTTATACCTGCAGTGAAGGTCCAATGTACACTCTCCGGATCTGCCATGTCACCTGCCTTTAAAATGGATGTTAGTGCACAGCAGTATTCTAACCTAGCTAGAACAAGTAGCTTAAAAAAGATGAACATTGGCATGGCATCCCTTGTTTTGAAGGTTCTCATTATCCATCCTTTCATTTATCTCGCGGATGTGATGATGACATTGCTGTGGTCTTTGAAGGTGAGATCCCCTGAGTTTAAGACCTTCACATTAGTTTCTCGCTCTATTGTGTGGTTATAATTTGTCTTATTCTCCGTTCTGGCATTTATTTTCTCAAGCGGAATATCAGGAATTTGTCCTTACTGAACATCATATTGTTTTCTGGGGACCATTGGAAGACTTGATGTATATCTGCTGGAAGGTATGCAGTGTCCTCAATAGATTATACGCTCATGCAGATTTTAGCATCATCTGCAAAAGAAGACAAGTCTGTGTTATATATAGGGATGAGGAACAGGATGGAAGCGAGTACTGTACCTTGCGGAACAGAGCTTTGCACTGTATCGGCCTCTGACTTAATTCTGTTTACTATTACTCTCCGTGTTCTCTTGGGTAGAAAGTTAAAAATCACCTGCCCAGTTTTCCGGTTATTTCTTCAGCACTCATTTTGTGCACTATTACACCATAACCGATCTTTTTGAAGACTTTTGTGAACTTGCGTAGCGGTTTACTTATCACTGTGGTTTTGCGCTTCCGTTCACAGGCTGGATATGGAGTGCACAGTAAACTAGCCAGTATCGTTTATTGTACCTTCTTCACTGGTTTAGAAAGACACGTAAGCAAACACTATAACATATTTATTAGAAAACGTTTCGGTCCTGGGACCTTGATCACTTCTAACATACAGAGGTAGAAAGACCACAGGAGTCACGTGATTTCATCGTCTACCCGTCCTCATCATAGGTAGAGGTTGTTTTGATAAGGACCTGCCTCGCATGGGCCAGTAGGCCTTCTACAGTGTTCCTCCATTCTTATGTTCTTATGACATTCCTCAGGTCACGTGCGTCACATCTCACTCTCCGCCTATATATATAATGTCTTTCTACCTCTGTATGTTAGAAGTGATCAAGGTCCCAGGACCGAAACGTTTTCTAATAAATATGTTATAGTGTTTGCTTACGTGTCTTTCTAAACCAACTTGTCGGTATTTATTACCAAGGTTTATACCACCTTCTTCACTATGTGTGTGTTCACCTAACTGAGGTTGCAGGTGTGGAGTCTCACCTGACCCTGTCTCTCCACTGATCGCTGGGTTCACTCCTGGCTATGTTAGCCCTACCATTCCTGTTCTTAAAGCTATGTATGAAACCTGCCTCTACCAATTCTCAGTCTAGATTATTCTACTTGCTCGCCACTCTAGGGCTAAAAAATTATTTCCTAACATTACTGTGACTTATTTGTGTGTCTAGCCTCCAGCTGTGCCCTTGTGTACCTGAGACCCGCCTCTCAAAGAGTTCCTCTCAGCATTTCGTACATCGTAATATGTCACCTTTGGTCCTTCTGTCCTCTTATTGTAGTAAGATTTATCTCTAAACTCTCCTCATAGTTCATACCCGGCAGTTTTAGGGCTAGTTACGTTACAATTTTTTCCCAGCTTTGCATGTTGTATCAGATGTGGGTTCCATACTGGCGCTGTATACTCCCAGATGGGCATGATATATTCAGTGTATAAGACCGTGAATGTCTCCTTGTTGAGGTTCATGACTTTTCACTTGGTGGGGTTAGACTCCAAGAGTCATTTGTTGGACCAGGCTTGTAGCGTGTCCAGTAACCCTTGTAGACTTACCTGATCCTCGCCCGCTTGTATTCTTCTCATTAGCATCACATCGTCTGCGAACACGGACACTCTGAATCTATATCTTCCGTCATGTGTACTCACCTAATTGTACTCACTTAATTGTGGTTGCAGGGGTCAATTCATAGCTCCTGGCCCCGCCTCTTTACTGGTCGCTACTAGGTTCACTCTCCTTGCTCCAAGAACCTTATCATACCTCATCTTACAGCTATGTATGGATGCTGCCTCCACTACATCACTCTCCAGATTATAATTTATTTCACTTCTTGACAACTCTATGACTGGAGAAATACTTACTAACATCCCTGTGATTCATCTGAGTCTTCAACTTCCAATTGTGTCCCCTTGTTGCTGTGTCCCATCTCTGGAACATCCTGTCTCTGTCCAATTAATCTATTCCTCTCAGTATTTTATATGTCGTTATCGTATCCCCCCTAACTACCCTGTCTTCCAGTGTCGTCAGGTCGATTTCCTTTAACCTCTTCTCGTAGGACATACCCCTTAGCTCCGGGACCAGTCTTGTTGCAAACCTTTGCACTTTCTCTAGTTTCTTTACGTGCTTGGCTAGGTGTGGGTTCCAAACTGGTGCCGCATACTCCAATATGGGCCTAACGTACACGGTGTACAGGGTCCTGAACGATTCCTTATTAAGATGTCGGAATGCTGTTCTGAGGTTTGCTAGGCGCTAATATGCTGCAGCAGTTATTTGGTTGATGTGCGCTTCAGGAGATGTGCCTGGTGCTATACTCACCCCAAGATCTTTTTCCTTGAGTGATGTTTGTAGTCTCTGGCCCCCTAGACTGTACTCCGTCTGCGGTCTTCTTTGTACTTCCCCAATCTTCATGACTTTGAGTGTGTGTGTGTGTGTGTGTGTGTGTGTGTGTGTGTGTGTGTGTGTGTGTGTGTGTGTGTGTCTATCTGTCTGTCTGTCTGTCTGTCTGTGTCTGTGTGTGATATGGGCTTGAAGGCGAAGTTTGGGCGTATAAGGGCGTGTGTGGGCGTGGGCGGGAGGCAGGATGTATGCCTCGGTGGGCTGGAGATCCTCTGGCTGCCTCACTTAGGATGCCTCTATCCCCCCCCACACCTCTACAATTCCCACCTCCTCCTCCCTACAATTCGTCCCATCCCCCCTGGATTCACCATACATACCTTCAGCCCAACAATATCTACCACCAGGATGCCGGCACCGTCCTTCACCCCAACACTAACCCACCTCACACCTCCTGAAGGCACATATCGTACCCTCATTTTAAACGCTTCAGAAGTCTATTTCTAGTACTACTACTACTAGTAGGCAGACTCAAATATGGGATGGAGAGGTAGAAAGTACACTGCCTACACCCTGAAGGAGGGTGGGGAGGTGGGAAGTGCATTGTCTGTACTCTGATGGAGGGATGGGAAGGTGGGAAGTACACTGCCTGCACTCTGATGGAGGGGTGGGGAGGAGGGAGGTATACTGCCTGCACTCTGATGGAGGGGTGGGGAGGAGGGAGGTATACTGCCTGCACTCTGATGGAGGGGTGGGGAGGTGGGAAGTACACTGCCTGCACTCTGAGGGAGGGGTGGGGAGGTGGGAAGTACACTGCCTGCACTCTGATGGAGGGGTGGGGAGGTGTGAAGTACACTGCCTGTACTCTGATGGAAAGGTGGGGAGGTGGGAAGTACATTGCCTGCACTCTGATGGAAGGGTGGGGAGGTGGGAAGTACATTACCTGCACTCTGATGGAAGGGTGGGGAGGTAGGAAGTACATTGCCTGCACTCTAATGAAAGGGTGGGGAGGTGGGAAGTACATTGCCTGCACTCTGATGGAGGGGTGGGGAGGTGGGAAGTACATTGCCTGCACTCTGATGGAAGGGTGGGGAGGTGGGAAGTACATTGCCTGCACTCTGATGGAGGGGTGGGGAGCTGGGAAGTACATTGCCTGCACGCTGATGAAGAGGTGGGGAAGTGGGAGGTACACTGCCTGCACTCTGATGGAGGGGTGGGGAGGTGGGAGGTACACTGCCTGCACTCTGATGGAGGGGTGGGGAGGTGGGAAGTACATTGCCTGCACTCTGATGGAAGGGTGGGGAGGTGGGAAGTGCATTGCCTGCACTCTGATGGAGGGGTGGAAAAGTGGGAGGTACATTGCCTGCACTCTGATGGAGGGGTGGAGAAGTGGGAGGTACACTGCCTGCACTCTGATGGAGGGGTGGAGCGGTGGGAAGTACACTGCCTGCACTCTGATGGAGGGGTGGGGAGGTGGGAAGTATACTGCCTGCACTCTGATGGAGGGGTGGGGAGGAGGGAGGTATACTGCCTGCACTCTGATGGAGGGGTGGGGAGGTAGGAAGTACATTGCCTGCACTCTCATGAAGGGGTGGGGAGGTGGGAAGTACACTGTCTGCACTCTGATGGTGGGGTGGGGAGGTGTGAAGTACACTGCCTGTACTCTGATGGAAAGGTGGGGAGGTGGGAAGTACATTGCCTGCACTCTGATGGAAGGATGGGGAGGTGGGAAGTACATTACCTGCACTCTGATGGAAGGGTGGGGAGGTAGGAAGTACTTTGCCTGCACTCTAATGAAAGGGTGGGGAGGTGGGAAGTACATTGCCTGCACTCTGATGGAGGGGTGGGGAGGTGGGAAGTACATTGCCTGCACTCTGATGGAAGGGTGGGGAGGTGGGAAGTACATTGCCTACACTCTGATGGAGGGGTGGGGAGGTGGGAAGTACATTGCCTGCACTCTGATGAAGGGGTGGGGACGTGGGAGGTACACTGCCTGCACTCTGATGGAGGGGTGGGGCGGTGGGAGGTACACTGCCTACACTCTGATGGAGGGGTGGGGAGGTGGGAAGTACATTGCCTGCACTCTGATGGAAGGGTGGGGATGTGGGAAGTGCATTGCCTGCACTCTGATGGAGGGGTGGAAAAGTGGGAGGTACATTGCCTGCACTCTGATGGAGGGGTGGAGAAGTGGGAGGTACACTGCCTGCACTCTGATGGAGGGGTGAAGAGGTGGGAAGTACACTGCCTGCACTCTGATGGAGGGGTGGGGAGGTGGGAAGTACACTGCCTGCACTCTGATGGAGGGGTGGGGAGGTGGGAAGTACACTGCCTGTACTCTGATGGAAAGGTGGGGAGGTGGGAAGTACATTGCCTGCACTCTGATGGAAGGGTGGGGAGTTGGGAAGTACACTGCCTGCACTCTGATGGAAGGGTGGGGAGGTAGGAAGTACATTGCCTGCACTCTGATGGAGGGGTGGAGAGGTGGGAAGTACACTGCCTGCACTCTGATGGAGGGGTGGGGAGGTGGGAAGTACAGTGCCTGCACTCTGATGGAGGGGTGGGGAGGTGGGAAGTACACTGCCTGCACTCTGATGGAGGGGTGGGGAGGTGGGAAGTACACTGCCTGTACTCTGATGGAAAGGTGGGGAGGTGGGAAGTACATTGCCTGCACTCTGATGGAAGGGTGGGGAGTTGGGAAGTGCATTGCCTGCACTCTGATGGAGGGGTGGAAAAGTGGGAGGTACATTGCCTGCACTCTGATGGAGGGGTGGAGAAGTGGGAGGTACACTGCCTGCACTCTGATGGAGGGGTGAAGAGGTGGGAAGTACATTGCCTGCACTCTGATGGAGGGGTGGGGAGGTGGGAAGTACACTGCCTGCACTCTGATGGAGGGGTGGGGAGGTGGGAAGTACACTGCCTGTACTCTGATGGAAAGGTGGGGAGGTGGGAAGTACATTGCCTGCACTCTGATGGAAGGGTGGGGATGTGGGAAGTGCATTGCCTGCACTCTGATGGAGGGGTGGAAAAGTGGGAGGTACATTGCCTGCACTCTGATGGAGGGGTGGAGAAGTGGGAGGTACACTGCCTGCACTCTGATGGAGGGGTGAAGAGGTGGGAAGTACACTGCCTGCACTCTGATGGAGGGGTGGGGAGGTGGGAAGTACACTGCCTGCACTCTGATGGAGGGGTGGGGAGGTGGGAAGTACACTGCCTGTACTCTGATGGAAAGGTGGGGAGGTGGGAAGTACATTGCCTGCACTCTGATGGAAGGGTGGGGAGTTGGGAAGTACACTGCCTGCACTCTGATGGAAGGGTGGGGAGGTAGGAAGTACATTGCCTGCACTCTGATGGAGGGGTGGAGAGGTGGGAAGTACACTGCCTGCACTCTGATGGAGGGGTGGGGAGGTGGGAAGTACACTGCCTGCACTCTGATGGAGGGGTGGGGAGGTGGGAAGTACACTGCCTGCACTCTGATGGAGGGGTGGGGAGGTGGGAAGTACACTGCCTGTACTCTGATGGAAAGGTGGGGAGGTGGGAAGTACATTGCCTGCACTCTGATGGAAGGGTGGGGAGTTGGGAAGTACACTGCCTGCACTCTGATGGAAGGGTGGGGAGGTAGGAAGTACATTGCCTGCACTCTGATGGAGGGGTGGAGAGGTGGGAAGTACACTGCCTGCACTCTGATGGAGGGGTGGGGAGGTGGGAAGTACACTGCCTGCACTCTGATGGAGGGGTGGGGAGGTGGGAAGTACACTGCCTGTACTCTGATGGAAAGGTGGGGAGGTGGGAAGTACATTGCCTGCACTCTGATGGAAGGGTGGGGAGTTGGGAAGTACACTGCCTGCACTCTGATGGAAGGGTGGGGAGGTAGGAAGTACACTGCCTGCACTCTGACGGAAAGATGGGGAGGTGGGAAGTACACTGCCTGTACTCTGATGGAGGGGTGGGGAGGTGGGAAGTACATTGCCTGCACTCTGATGGAAGGGTGGGGAGGTGGGAAGTACATTGCCTGCACTCTGATGGAAGGGTGGGGAGGTAGGAAGTACACTGCCTGCACTCTGATGGAGGGGTGGGGAGGTGGGAGGTACACTGCCTGCACTCTGATGGAGGGTTGGGGAAGGTGGTAAGTACATTGCCTTCACTCTGATGGAAGGGTGGGGAGGTGGGAAGTGCATTGCCTGCACTCTGATGGAGGGGTGGAGAAGTGGGAGGTATACTGCCTGCACTCTGATGGAGGGGTGGGGAGGTGGGAGGTACACTGCCTGCACTCTGATGGAGGGGTGGAGAAGTGGGAGGTATACTGCCTGCACTCTGATGGAGGGGTGGGGAGGTGGAAGGTACACTGCCTGCACTCTGATGGAGGGGTGGAGAAGTGGGAGGTATACTGCCTGCACTCTGATGGAGGGGTGGGGAGGTGGGAGGTACACTGCCTGCACTCTGATGGAAGGGTGAGGAGGTGGGAGGTACACTGCCTGCACTCTGATGGAAGGGTGAGGAGGTGGGAGGTACACTGCCTGCACTCTGATGGAAGGGTGAGGAGGTGGGAGGTACACTGCCTGCACTCTGATGGAAGGGTGAGGAGGTGAGAGGTACACTGCCTGCACTGTGATGGAAGGGTGAGGAGGTGAGAGGCACACTGCCTGCACTGTGATGGAAGGGTGAGGAGGTGAGAGGCACACTGCCTGCACTGTGATGGAAGGGTGAGGAGGTGAGAGGCACACTGCCTGCACTGTGATGGAAGGGTGAGGAGGTGAGAGGCACACTGCCTGCACTCTGATGGAAGGGTGAGGAGGTGAGAGGCACACTGCCTGCACTCTGATGGAAGGGTGAGGAGGTGAGAGGTACACTGCCTGCACTGTGATGGAAGGGTGAGGAGGTGAGAGGCACACTGCCTGCACTCTGATGGAAGGGTGAGGAGGTGAGAGGTACACTGCCTGCACTGTGATGGAAGGGTGAGGAGGTGAGAGGCACACTGCCTGCACTCTGATGGAAGGGTGAGGAGGTGAGAGGCACACTGCCTGCACTCTGATGGAAGGGTGAGGAGGTGAGAGGTACACTGCCTGCACTGTGATGGAAGGGTGAGGAGGTGAGAGGCACACTGCCTGCACTGTGATGGAAGGGTGAGGAGGTGAGAGGTACACTGCCTGCACTGTGATGGAAGGGTGAGGAGGTGAGAGGCACACTGCCTGCACTCTGATGGAAGGGTGAGGAGGTGAGAGGTACACTGCCTGCACTGTGATGGAAGGGTGAGGAGGTGAGAGGCACACTGCCTGCACTGTGATGGAAGGGTGAGGAGGTGAGAGGCACACTGCCTGCACTGTGATGGAAGGGTGAGGAGGTGAGAGGCACACTGCCTGCACTCTGATGGAAGGGTGAGGAGGTGGGAGGTACACTGCCTGCACTCTGATGGAGGGGTGGGGAGGTGAGAGGTACACTGCCTGCACTCTGATGGAAGGGTGAGGAGGTGGGAGGTACACTGCCTGCACTCTGATGGAGGGGTGGGGAGGTGAGAGGTACACTGCCTGCACTCTGATGGAAGGGTGGGGAGGTGAGAGGTACACTGCCTGCACTCTGATGGAGGGGTGGGGAGGTGAGAGGTACACTGCCTGCACTCTGATGGAAGGGTGAGGAGGTGGAAGGCACACTGCCTGCACTCTGATGGAGGGGTGGGGAGGTGAGAGGTACACTGCCTGCACTCTGATGGAAGGGTGAGGAGGTGGAAGGTACACTGCCTGCACTCTGATGGAGGGGTGGGGAGGTGAGAGGTACACTGCCTGCACTCTGATGGAAGGGTGAGGAGGTGGAAGGCACACTGCCTGCACTCTGATGGAAGGGTGAGGAGGTGGAAGGTACACTGCCTGTACTCTGATGGAGGGGTGGGGAGGTGGGAGGTACACTGCCTGCACTCTGATGGAAGGGTGAGGAGGTGGAAGGCACACTGCCTGCACTCTGATGGAAGGGTGAGGAGGTGGAAGGTACACTGCCTGTACTCTGATAGAGGGGTGTAAAAGTGGGAGGTACACTGCCTGCACTCTGATGGAAGGGTGGGTAGGTGGTAGGTACACCACTCTGAAAGAGTATTAGGGAATTTTGCCGATCAAATGCTTATCAGAATTGTGATGTGAACACACTTCCTACAAGACAGTGATTGAATGATTTTCGATGCTGCCGCCCCGGCTGGTTCATCGTGCGCACAGTAATGGTTAACACGAGTATATCTGGATTTATATCAGTTGACATATCTGTTGCAAGCAAATTTAAGAAATTTACTTATATGTGTGGCATCTTATTTTCATTAGTAAGATATCTTGACATATCACATGGGTTATTGCAGTATCTATATCTAAATTCCTTAATAAGCGGACAGTTAAACAAATAATGTTCGAAATATTGACCGTAAGGCTGACCATATGCTTTGTATTTGTCTGGATCAATATCTTTGTCAAAATAAGTCTGGCCACTATAACATCAGTCTGTCTGGTCACATTGCAAGTTGCTCCATAAACGTATTTATCTACGTTCATGTTATCATAGTGGGTTATACATCTACATAGACTTCTAACTGCATTCCTATAACATTCATGTTCATTATTTACTTCTCTCCTAATATTAGTTTTAATGCTAGACACAGTTATACCAAAGTTATGTTCTACATTATCCTTCAGAGAATTTTTCTTGACTAACTTATCAGTTTTATCAAGAAGTAACCCAGTGTGATGGAAATTTTAGTGATGTATGGGATGTCAAAATTTAGATATCCGCGGATGCGGATGTGTTTGAGAATTTCTTACTTATTTTTTTGGATGCGGATGTAAGAAATTGTGCGGATGTTAGGCGAATTCGGATGCGGATGCATATGCGGATATCTGTTTTCAGTTAAATGCGGGTGCAGATGTAAGAATCTGTGCGGATGTTCCGCGGATGCGGATGTTCCGCGGATGCGGATACAGATATCCGATACATCACTAGATGGAATCCATAACAATTGTACATTAAGTCGTCTTCCTGGATTTATAAGTATTTATACCTGGCTTCTCCAACGAGCAAGTTGTTGGAGTTATTATGTGAGTCAAGAGTCTTCAGTGATGACACAGAATTAGTAATAATCATAGTGTCAAGTTCTGTGTCAAATGTTTAACGTCAAACAATTCAGTTTGCAGTAGACAACCAGTTGTTAATTCTTACGCCTAAATCAATAAAGTTGCTATACGTCTTAATTACAAGGTGGCAGCAGTGTATGAATGATGGTGAAAGTGTTTCTTTTTTTGGGGGGACACCGGCTTCAGTGTGAGACACTTGGTGTGTTTAAGAAAAATAATCGACGAATAAAAACCAATATACGCACTTATGAACGCACTTAAACACACAAAGGGTCACAAGTAAGCATGTACACATGCACACACGCGTCTGTTTACTCAACAGCCCGCACACACGCATATACACACAAACGCATACACGCACTCATATACACAATGTATATATCCAGCAGAATATATATATTTTGAGCTTCCTAATACCTTATAATATGGATTACAAACTCTCGCCCATGCAGACGCCCACACCCACGTCCACGTCTACAACCCCATCTAGGTGTGTCTACACCGGCATCTACGATCTTACCCTCACGCCCACGCCAACTCTCTCGTCACGTCATTTAAATAGTTCCCACGCCTATGACCAGGTTTCCCCGCCCACAACAGCATTGTCAAGTCCAAGACTGGATTCCCACGCCCACGATCTGCTGTTCATTATCACTACCTGGGGTCTCCCTGGGATCTCCCAGGGAAGTGTCCCGGTGGTCGACGCCCGGTTCCACACAGGGCCTCCCAATGAATGGCTTGAACAGCCTGGCTGTTGGTGCTGGCCGCCCCCAATCTATGGTATGCACCACAGCCCGGCTGATCAGGAGCTGACTAGAGGAACTTGTCCAGTTCTCTCATGAAAACAGCAGCAGGAGGGTGCTGAAAAGTCTTGGTCCCACCTCGAAACAAGTTCCCACGCCGATCATAGGGGGCTCCCACGCCCATCGCTGATGTCCCACGTCCCCGATTTGTCTCCCACGCCCATCACAGGGGCTCCCACGCCCATCACAAGGGCTCCCACGCCCCTGTATGAATCACATATCCTCAATAAGGTGTCAAATAACCCTGAAATTGTATGCTAATGTTGCTAGCATTGTGATAGCAATACACACACACACACACACACACACACACACACACACACACACACACACACACACACACACACACACACACACACACACACACACACCACACACACACACACACACACACACACACACACACACACACACACACACACCACACCACACACACACACACACACACACACACACACACACACACACCCACACACACACACACACACACACACACACACACACACACACACACACACACACACACACACACACACACACACACACACACACACACACACACACACACACACACACACACACCACACCACACACACACACACACACACACACACACACAACCACACAACCTACCCCCCCTAACCCTGCCTCCCTCACACACAAGCACACACACACAAGGGTAGACACTCACACACTCACACACACACACACACACACACACACACACACACACACACACATACATACACACACACACATACATACACACACATTCCACACAAGAGATTGGTGCAAAAACTGGAGGACCAAGCAGGGATAACAGGGAAGGCACTACAATGGATCAGGGAATACTTGTCAGGAAGACAGCAGCGAGTCATGGTACGTGGCGAGGTGTCAGAGTGGGCACCTGTGACCAGCGGGGTCCCACAGGGGTCAGTCCTAGGACCAGTGCTGTTTCTGGTATTTGTGAACGACATGACGGAAGGAATAGACTCTGAGGTGTCCCTGTTTGCAGATGACGTAAAGTTGATGAGAAGAATTCACTCGATCGAAGACCAGGCAGAACTACAAAGGGATCTGGACAGGCTGCAGACCTGGTCCAGCAATTGGCTCCTGGAGTTCAATCCTACCAAGTGCAAAGTCATGAAGATTGGGGAAGGGCAAAGAAGACCGCAGACAGAGTACAGTCTAGGGGGCCAGAGACTACAAACCTCACTCAAGGAAAAAGATCTTGGGGTGAGTATAACACCAGGCACATCTCCTGAAGCGCACATCAACCAAATAACTGCTGCAGCATATGGGCGCCTAGCAAACCTCAGAACAGCATTCCGACATCTTAATAAGGAATCATTCAGGACCCTGTACACCGTGTACGTTAGGCCCATATTGGAGTATGCGGCACCCGTTTGGAACCCACACCTAGCCAAGCACGTAAAGAAACTAGGGAAAGTGCAAAAGTTTGCAACAAGACTAGTCCCAGAGCTAAGAGGTATGGCCTACGAGGAGAGGTTAAGGGAAATCAACCTGACGACACTGGAGGACAGGAGAGATAGGGGGGACATGATAACAACATACAAAATACTGAGAGGAATTGACAAGGTGGACAAAGACAGGATGTTCCAGAGATTGGACACAGTAACAAGGGGACACAGTTGGAAGCTGAAGACACAGATGAATCACAGGGATGTTAGGAAGTATTTCTTCAGCCACAGAGTAGTCAGTAAGTGGAATAGTTTGGGAAGCGATGTAGTGGAGGCAGGATCCGTACATAGCTTTAAGCAGAGGTATGATAAAGCTCACGGCTCAGGGAGAGTGACCTAGTAGCGATCAGTGAAGAGGCGGGGCCAGGAGCTCGGACTCGACCCCCGCAACCTCAACTAGGTGAGTACAACTAGGTGAGGTGAGTACATACACACACACACACATACATACATAAACACATACACACACACACACACACACACACACACACAACACACACACACACACACACACACACACACACACACACACACACACACACACACACACACACACACATATATATATATATACACACACACACACCACACACACACACCACACACACACACCACACACACACACACACACACCACACACACACACACCACACACACACACCACACACACACGCACACACACCACACATACACACCCACACACACACACACCACACACACACACCACACACACACACACACACCACACACACACACACCACACACACACACCACACACACACCACACACACACACCACACACACACCACACACACACACACCACACACACACACGCACACACACACGCACACACACACGCACATACACCCCCCCACACACCCTCCACCACTTGACACAAACACTTGACACAAACACGTACCCCCCCTCCCCTAACCACCTCTCCCCCTTCCCTAACCACCTTACCTTAGCCACCTACCCCTCCCCCAAACCACCTAACCCCTCCCCAAACCGTCTAACCCCCCAACTACCTCCCTCCCTCCAATAACCATCCTCCCCCTCCCCCATAACCATCCATCCCCTCTCTCCCCCAAACCATCTAACTCCCTCCCCCAACTATCTCTACCCCTCCAATAACCATCCTCCCCCTCCCCCACAACCATCCATCCCCTCTCTTAACCATCTATTCCCCTCCCCCTAACCAGGATGAGGACAAGGGGCTCCAAGGACGAATCTGGGAGGGAGGAATGGGAGGTAGAGCTCAAAAAAAGGGAGGAAGACTGGGGAAGGAGACTAGATGAGCTGGAAAGGAAGATGGAAGAAAGGTTAGCAGCAGAATGCAGAAGGTGGAAGCAACAGGCCACAGCAGCAGAAATCAAGATAGAGAGATTAGAAGAGGAGCTGAGACATCTGAAACAGCACAGAGACAAAGATATTACAGAAGTAGCATCGGCAATGGCTACATTAAACGCAGACAACAGGTCTGAAGGAAGCATGGAAACTAAACTGTATGCAGAGGTCCTGTCAAACCCACATGGGGCCAAAACAAAGACAGGGAGCACACTAGGACAGAATGAGAGGTTGGAAGACATTGAAGGAACTGGGACATGTGCAAGGACCTTACCAGATACCTGTGCGGGCCAGGAGCAGGTGAGCAGGAAGGATAAACCAAGAAGCATAGGGGCCATAACTAGGGAAGGGACTGAAGGAAGGAACACTCCACTGGAAGGAACTAAAACACATCAGAGGATGCAATGGGAGTCACAGTGGGAGGTGGAAAGGGAGAGATCCATGTTTGTCTATGGGCTAGACGAAGCTAAAGGGGAAACTTATGATGAAAGAAAGCAGGAGGAGAAAAAAGCGATTGAAGATATCATGAAGGTGATAGGCGAGGGGGAAATGGCCCAAGTGGCAAATTTTCGGAGAATTGGGTGGTTCACAAAGAAAAGGAATCGGCCTCTCAAAGTAATTTTCAAGGCAGAATCAACCCGAACCATGATCCTGCAGGAGAAAGCATGGCTGAGAGGCAAGCAGGAGTTCCGGAGTGTGTACCTCGATCGAGACAGAACACAGGACGAAAGGAAGACAATGAAAGAGAGAGTTCAAAAACGAAAGGAGAAATGGGAGGAAATGAAAAAGGAGAGCAGAATAACCCAGGATCAAATGGAAGGACAAGCGCACCCCCCAGAAACACCTGCAGAAGGACTCCAGCCACGACACCCCCAAGGCAACTGAACAATCCAAACCAACCATCACACACCGATCCCTCTGTTTCCACCCCCCTCACCACAGTTACAGTATTAGAACAGAAGTTGAAGGTTTGGTACACAAATGCAGATGGATTAACGAATAAACATGAGGAATGGCAAGAAAGAATCAGTGAGAAGTCCCCGGACATCATAGCAGTTACAGAAACAAAACTCACAGAGACAATAACAGATGCAATCTTCCCACCAGGATACCAGATCATGAGGAAAGATAGAAGGGGCAGGGGGGGAGGTGGGGTTGCTCTGCTCGTAAAAAACAGATGGAAATTCGAGAAAATGGAAGGAATAGATGAGACGGGAGAAAGAGACTACATAGCAGGTACACTTCAGTCTGGGGAACACAAAGTGGTCATTGCAGTGATGTATAATCCACCACAGAACTGCAGGAGGCCAAGAGATGAATATGAAGAGATCAACAGAGCAATGGTGTACACACTTGCTGAGGTGGCAAGAAGAGCTCACTCCAGCAGAGCAAAGTTGCTGGTTATGGGGGATTTCAACCACAGGGAGATAGACTGGGAAAACCTGGAGCCACATGGGGGTCCCGAAACATGGAGAGCCAGGATGTTGGACGTGGTGCTGGGAAACCTCATGCACCAACATGTTAAGGACACTACCAGAGTGAGAGGGGAGGATGAACCAGCAAGATTGGACCTTGTGTTCACCCTGGGCAGCTCAGATATTGAGGACATCAAGTATGAGAGTCCCCTAGGAGCTAGCGACCACGTGCTTCTGTGCTTTGAATACATAGTAGAGCTGCAAGTGGAGAGAATAACAGGAGTTGAATGGGAAAAGCCTGACTATAAAAGAGGGGACTACATAGGGTTGAAGAACTTCCTGCGGGAGGTCCAGTGGGACAGAGAACTGGCAGGAAAGCCAGTAAATGAAATGATGGAATATGTAACAACAAAATGCAAGGAGGCAGTGGAAAGGTTTATTCCCAAGGGCAACAGTAACAACGGGAAGACCAGAACGAGCCCCTGGTTTACCCGACGGTGTAAGGAGGCAAAAACAAAGTGCAATAGAGAATGGAAAAAGTACAGAAGGCAGAGAACACACGAAAATAGGGAGATCAGTCGCAGAGCCAGGAATGAGTACGCACAGGTAAGGAGGGAGGCCCAGCGACAGTATGAAAATGACATAGCATCGAGAATCAAGACTGGCCCGAAACTGTTGTATAGCCACATCAGGAGGAAGACAACAGTCAAAGACCAGGTGATCAGATTAAGGACAGAAGGTGGAGAACTCACAAGAAATGATCAGTAGGTATGTGAGGAGCTGAACAGGAGATTTAAGGAAGTTTTTACATTAGAGACAGGAAGGGCTGTGGGAAGACAGCACAGAAGGGAACATCAAGAGGGAATATACCAACAAGTGTTGGATGACGTACGAACAACTGAGGAGGAGGTGAAGAAGCTCTTAAGTGACCTTGACACCTCAAAGGCGATGGGACCGGACAACATCTCCCCATGGGTCCTTAGAGAAGGAGCAGAGATGCTGTGCGTGCCTCTAACCACAATCTTCAACACATCCCTTGAAACTGGGCAACTACCTGAGAAATGGAAGACAGCTAATGTAGTCCCCATATTTAAGAAAGGAAACAGAAACGAGGCACTAAACTACAGACCTGTGTCTCTGACATGTATTGTGTGCAAAGTCATGGAGAAGATTATCAGGAGGAGAGTGGTCGAACACCTGGAAAGGAACAAGATTATAAGTGAAAACCAGCATGGGTTCATGGAAGGCAAATCTTGTATCACAAACCTCCTGGAGTTTTATGACAAGGTAACAGAAGTAAGACACGAGAGAGAGGGGTGGGTAGATTGCGTTTTCCTAGACTGCAGGAAGGCCTTTGACACAGTTCCCCACAAGAGATTAGTGCAGAAGCTGGAGGATCAGGCGCACGTAAAAGGGAGGGCACTGCAATGGATAAGAGAATACCTGAGGAGGAAGACAACAGTCAAAGACCAGGTGATCAGATTAAGGACAGAAGGTGGAGAACTCACAAGAAATGATCAGGAGGTATGTGAGGAGCTGAACAGGAGATTTAAGGAAGTTTTTACAGTAGAGACAGGAAGGGCTGTGGGAAGACAGCACAGAAGGGAACATCAAGAGGGAATATACCAACAAGTGTTGGATGACATACGAACAACTGAGGAGGAGGTGAAGAAGCTCTTAAGTGACCTTGACACCTCAAAGGCGATGGGACCGGACAACATCTCCCCATGGGTCCTTAGAGAAGGAGCAGAGATGCTGTGTGTGCCTCTAACCACAATCTTCAACACATCCCTTGAAACTGGGCAACTACCTGAGAAATGGAAGACAGCTAATGTAGTCCCCATATTTAAGAAAGGAAACAGAAACGAGGCACTAAACTACAGACCTGTGTCTCTGACATGTATTGTGTGCAAAGTCATGGAGAAGATTATCAGGAGGAGAGTGGTCGAACACCTGGAAAGGAACAAGATTATAAATGAAAACCAGCATGGGTTCATGGAAGGCAAATCTTGTATCACAAACCTCCTGGAGTTTTATGACAAGGTAACAGAAGTAAGACACGAGAGAGAGGGTTGGGTAGATTGCGTTTTCCTAGACTGCAGGAAGGCCTTTGACACAGTTCCCCACAAGAGATTAGTGCAGAAGCTGGAGGATCAGGCACACATAAAAGGAAGGGCACTGCAATGGATAAGGGAATACCTGACAGGGAGGCAGCAGCGAGTCATGGTACGTGAAGAGGTATCACAGTGGGCGCCTGTTACGAGCGGAGTCCCACAGGGGTC
>NC_091297.1:5761430-5846430 GCF_038502225.1 Cherax quadricarinatus
GCTGGAGGACCAGGCAGGCACTACAATGGATCAGGGAATACCTATCAGGAAGACAACAGCGAGTCATGGTACATGGTGAGGTGTCAGAGTGGGCGCATGTAACGAGCGGGGGTGCCACAGGGATCAGTCCTAGTACCGGTACTGTTTTTGTATTTGTGAACGACATGATGGAAAGAATACACTCCGAAATGTCCCTGTTTGCAGATGATGTGAAGTTGATGAGAAGAATTAAATCGAACGAGGACCAGGCAGAACTACAGAGGGATCTGGACAGGCTGCAGGCCTGGTTTAGCAACTGGCTCGTGGAACTCAACCCCACCAAGTTCAAAGTCGTGAAGACTGAGGAAAGGCAAAGGTGACCACAGACGGAGCACAGTCTAGGGGGCCAGAGACTACAAACCTCACTCAAGGAAAAGGATCTTGGGGTGAGCATAACACTAGGCACATCTCCTGAGGCGCACATCAACCAAATAACTGCGGCAGCATATGGGCGCCTGGCAAACCTCAGAACAGCGTTCCGACATCTTAATAAGGAGTCATTAAGGACCCTATACACTGTGTACATTAGGCCTATACTGGAGTATGTATAGCCAGTTTGGAACCCTCACCTAGCAAGCATGTAAGGAAACTAGAGAATGCGCAAAGGTTTGCAGCAAGACTAGTCCCGGAGCTAAGGGGTATGTCCTACGAGGAGAGGTTAAGGGAAATCAACTTGACGACACTGGAGGACAGGAGAGATAGGGGAGATATGATAAAGACATAAAACACTGAGAGGAATAGACAAGGTGGACAGAGACAGGATGTTCCAGAGATGGGACACAGCAACTAGAGATCACAGTTGGAAGTTGAAGACTCAGAAAAATTTCAGGAATGTCAGGAAGTATTTCTTCAGTCACAGAGTTGTCAGGAAGTGTAATAGTCTGGGGATGTGATGTAGTGGAGGCAGGATCTATACATAGCTTTAAAAAGAGGTATGATAAAGCTCACACACACACACACACACACACACACACACACACACACACACACACACACACACACACACACACACACACACACACACACACACACACACACACACACAGGAGCTCGGACTCGACCCCCGCAACCTCAACTAGGTGAGTACACACACACACACACACACACTATACAGGCACGATGAACTTCCTGCAGGACGTTCAGTGAGAAAGAGAACTGGCAGGAAAACCAGTAGAAGAAATAATGGACTATGTGACAACAAAATGCAAGGAGGCAGAGGAGAGGTTTGTTCCCAAGGGAAACAGAAATAATGGGAAGACCAGAACGAGTCCTTGGTTCACCCAAAGGTGTAGGGAGGCAAAAACTAGGTGTTTTAGAGAATGGAAAAGGTACAGAAGACAAAGGACCCAGGAAAATAAAGAGATCAGCCGAAGAACCAGAAATGAATATACATAGATAAGAAGGGAGGCTCAGCGACAATACGAAAATGACATAGCATCGAAAGTCAAGTCTGACCCAAAGCTGTTGTACAGCCACATCAGGAGGAAAACAACAGTCAAGGACCAGGTAATCAGGCTGAGGAAGGATTATGGGGAGTTCGCAAGAAATGACCAAGAGGTATGAGGAGCTCAACAAGAGATTTAAAGAAGTATTTACTGTGGAAACCGGTAGGACTCCAGGATATCAGAACAGGGAGGTACACCAACAAGGCTGGATGTGGTACACGTAAGTGAGGAGGAAGTGAAGAAGCTGCTATGTGAACTTGATACCTCATAGGCGGTGGGACCAGACATCTCTCTGTGGGTCATTAGAGAGGGAGCAGAGATGCTGTGTGTGCCACTAACAAAGATCTTCAACACATCCAGTGAAACTGGGCAACTCCCTGAGGTGTGGAAGATGGCAAATGTAATCCCAATTTTTAAAAAAAGGAGACAGACACGAGGCATTAAGCTACAGACCTGTGAAATTAACGTGTATAGTATGCAAAGTCATGGAGAAGATCATCAGGAGGAGAGTGGTGGGGCACCTGTAAAGAAACAAGTGTATAATCGACAACCAACACGGTTTCAGGGAAGGAAAATCCTGTGTCACAAACCTATTGGAGTTTTATGACGAGGTGACAGAAGTAAGACAATAGAGAGAGCAGTGAATAGACTGCATTTTCTTGGACTACAAGAAGGCCTTCGACACAGTTCCTCACAAGAGGTTACTGCAAAAGCTAAAGGATCAGGCACACATAACAGGAAAGGCATGGCAATGGATCAGTGAATACCTGACAGGGAGGCAACAACGAGTCATGGTATGTGACGAGGTGTCAGAATGGGCGCCTGTGACAAGCGGGGCTCCACAGGGGTCAGTCCTAGGACCTATGCTGTTTTTGGTGTATGTGAATGACATAACGGAAGGGATAGACTCAGAAGTGTCCTTGTTTGCAGATGATGTGAAGTTAATGAGAAGAATCAAATCGGTAGAGGATCAGGCAGGATTACAAAGTGGCCTGGACAGGCTACAAGCATGGTCCAGCAACTGGCTCCTTGAATTTAACCCCGCCAAATGCAAAGTCATGAAGATCAGGGAAGGGCAAAGAAGACCGCAGACAGAGTATAGTCTAGGTGGCCAAAGACTGTAAACCTCACTCAAGGAAAAAAATCTTGGGGTGAGTTTAATACCGAGCACATCTCCTGAGGTGCACATCAGATAACTGCTGCAGCGTACGAGCGT
Organism: Cherax quadricarinatus; assembly: GCF_038502225.1. Lineage (NCBI taxonomy): Eukaryota > Metazoa > Arthropoda > Malacostraca > Decapoda > Parastacidae > Cherax > Cherax quadricarinatus. The sequence continues at coordinate 5,764,131 of NC_091297.1, forward strand.
CTGGCAAACCTAAGGATAGCATTCCGATACCCCAGTAAGGAATCGTTCAAGACTCTGTACACCATTTACGTCAGGCCCATACCGGAATATGCAGCACCAGTTTAGATTCCAGACTTGGTCAAGCACGTTAAGAAATTAGAGAAAGTGCAAAGGTTTGCAACAAGACTAGTCCCAGAGCTAAGGGGATTGTCCTACGAAGAAAGGTTAAGGGAAATTGGCCTGACGACACTGGAGGACAGGCGAGTCAAGGGAGACATGATAACAATATATAAAATACTGCTCGGAATAGACAAGATGGACAAAGACAGGATGTTCCAGAGATGGGACACAGAAACAAGAGGTCACAATTAGAAGTTGAAGACTCAGATGAATCAAAGGGATGTTAGGAAGTATTTCTTCAGTCTTAGAGTTCTCAGGCCTAGACAGTGACGTTGTGGAGGCGGGAACCATACATAGATTTAAGATGAGGTATGATAAAGCTCATGGAGTAGGGAGAGTGAGGACCTAGTAGCACTTAGTGAAGAGGCTGGGCCAGGAGCTAAGTCTCAACCCCTGCAACCACAATTAGGTGAGTACACACACAGTAGGTATCGGTCTCCGAGAGGCAGTCAGTTCTCTTCTAGAGGGTTCAGGATCGACAGAGGAATGTGAGGAGGAGGAGGGGGTCTGAGGGAGGGGGAGAAAAGTGGTGGGGTTGAAGGAAAGGAGGAGGAAGAGGAGGAAGGGAATTACTGAGCAAGACCGGAAAAAATAATTTTCTGACGATTATCTGGGCGTCCTACGGCGTCCTTCAGTGTCCTAAGTGTGTTTCTTCCCAAATTTCCTGCGGTGACCTATAGTAACCTATAGCATCCTACAGTGACTGTCCAAAATTGTCCTGCAGTGTCCTACAGTGTTTTATCTTCCTGCATTATTAACGTACAGAGAGTGTATCGGTGTCCTACAGTTTCCTACAGTGACCTACGGTAACCAACAGCGACCTAGAGTGAGTCTTTTAAAGTGTCTGTTCAGCAGTGTTATATAGTGAGGGTATTGTCTCCTTTAGTGGCAAACAGTGTGTGTGAGTGCACTGGTGTTCTACTATCCTGCAGTGTCCTACAGTGAGTGTGTTGGTGCCTGGTTTATGAGTGATGTTGAGAGAGATTGTCAGAGCCAGTCTTGTTATTGTGGCATCCTGCTGCCTGTGTGTGTGTGTGTGTGTGTGTGTGTGTGTGTGTGTGTGTGTGTACTCACCTAGTTATACTCACCTAGTTGAGGTTGCGGGGGTCGAGTCCGAGCTCCTGGCCCCGCCTCTTCACTGATCGCTACTAGGTCACTCTCCCTGAGCCGTGAGCTTTATCATACCTCTGCTTAAAGCTATGTATGGATCCTGCCTCCACTACATCGCTTCCCAAACTATTCCACTTACTGACTACTCTGTGGCTGAAGAAATACTTCCTAACATCCCTGTGATTCATCTGTGTCTTCAGCTTCCAACTGTGTCCCCTTGTTACTGTGTCCAATCTCTGGAACATCCTGTCTTTGTCCACCTTGTCAATTCCTCTCAGTATTTTGTATGTCGTTATCATGTCCCCCCTATCTCTCCTGTCCTCCAGTGTCGTCAGGTTGATTTCCCTTAACCTCTCCTCGTAGGACATACCTCTTAGCTCTGGGACTAGTCTTGTTGCAAACCTTTGCACTTTCTCTAGTTTCTTCACGTGCTTGGCTAGGTGTGGGTTCCAAACTGGTGCCGCATACTCCAATATGGGCCTAACATACACGGTGTACAGGGTCCTGAATGATTCCTTATTAAGATGTCGGAATGCTGTTCTGAGGTTTGCTAGGCGCCCATATGCTGCAGTAGTTATTTGGTTGATGTGCGCTTCAGGAGATGTGCCTGGTGTTATACTCACCCCAAGATCTTTTTCCTTGACTGAGGTTTGTAGTCTCTGACCCCCTAGACTGTACTCCGTCTGCGGCCTTCTTTGCCCTTCCCCAATCTTCATGACTTTGCACTTGGTGGGATTGAACTCCAGGAGCCAATTGCTGGACCAGGTCTGCAGCCTGTCCAGATCCCTTTGTAGTTCTGCCTGGTCTTCGATCGAGTGTATTCTTCTCATCAACTTCACGTCATCTCAGAGTCTATTCCTTCCGTCATGTCGTTCACAAATACCAGAAACAGCACTGGTCCTAGGACTGACCCCTGCGGGACCCCGCTGGTCACAGGTGCCCACTCTGACACCTCGCCACGTACCATGACTCGCTGCTGTCTTCCTGACAAGTATTCCCTGATCCATTGTAGTGCCTTCCCTGTTATCCCTGCTTGGTCCTCCAGTTTTTGCACCAACATCTGAGTTCTTACCTCTCCTAGTGGCCTACGTCTCACCTCTTGGCGCTATGAAAAGCTCCATCCTGTCACTTCTTCTCCATATTGTTTCATACTATGGAACAATGCTCTTCTCCAGACTGAGGGACTGACCACCTCAAAACTTTAAGGGTGATGGACTGATTACATCGTCTTCAAGTATCTTCTGCTTCTATCAACTTTTCTGTACTTGACTGAAGAAGCCTACTGTGTAGGCGAAACGTTTCATAATAAAGATACCTAACTGTTGCATATGTGTCTTACCTATCAACCTTAGGGAGACACATGATCAACACTCAGAACACCTGGAGGAGACACGTGGTCAGCACTCAGAACACCTGGGGGAGACACATGGTCAACACTCAGAACACCTAGGGGAGAGAGACATGGTCAACACTCAGAACACCTGGAGGAGACACATGGTCAACACTCAGAACACCTGGGGGAGAGAGACATGGTCAACACTCAGAACACCTGGGGGAGACACATGGTCAACACTCAGAACCCCTGTGGAGACACATGGTCAACACTCAGAACACCTTAGGGAGACACATGATCAACACTCAGAACACCTGGAGGAGACACGTGGTCAGCACTCAGAACACCTGGGGGAGACACATGGTCAACACTCAGAACACCTGGAGGAGACACGTGGTCAGCACTCAGAACACCTGGGGGAGAGAGACATGGTCAACACTCAGAACACCTGGCGGAGACACGTGGTCAGCACTTAGAACACCTGGGGGAGACACATGATCAGCACTCAGAACACATGGCGGAGACACGTGGTCAGCACTTAGAACACCTGGGGGAGACACATGGTCAACACTCAGAACACCTGGGGGAGAGAGACATGGTCAACACTCAGAACACCTGGAGGAGACACATGGTCAACACTCAGAACACCTGGGGGAGACACATGGCAACACTCAGAACACCTGGGGGAGAGACACATGGCCAACACTCAGAACACCTGGGGGAGAAACACATGGTCAACACTCAGAACACCTGGGGGAGAAACACATGGTCAACACTCAGAACACCTGGAGAAGAGACACATGGTCAACACCCATAACACCTGGGGGAGAGACACACATGGTCAACACTCAGAACACCTGGGGGAGAGACACACATGGTCAACACCCAGAACACCTTGGGGAGAGACACACATGGTGAACACTCAGAACACCTGGGGGAGAGACACACATGGTCAACACCCAGAACACCTGGGGGAGAGACACACATGGTCAACACCCAGAACACCTGGGGGAGAGACACACATGGTCAACACTCAGAGCACCTGGGGGAGACACACATGGTCAACACCCAGAACACCTGGGGGAGAGACACACATGGTCAACACTCAGAACACCTGGGGGAGAGACACACATGGTCAACACTCAGAACACCTGGGGGAGAGACACACATGGTCAACACTCAGAACACCTGGGGGAGACACACATGGTCAACACCCAGAACACCTGGGGGAGAGACACACATGGTCAACACCCAGAACACCTGGGGGAGAGACACACATGGTCAACACTCAGAACACCTGGGGGAGAGGCACACATGGTCAACACTCAGAACACCTGGGGGAGAGACACACATGGTCAACACTCAGAACACCGGGGGGAGAGACACACATGGACAACACCCAGAACACCTGGGGGAGAGACACACATGATCAACACTCAGAACACCTGGGGAGAGACACACATGGTCAACACTCAGAACACCTGGGGGAGAGACACACTTGGTCAACACCCAGAACACCTGAGGGAGAGACACACATGGTCAACACTCAGAACACCTGGGGGAGAGACACACATGGTCAACACCCAGAACACCTGGGGGAGAGACACACATGGTCAACACCCAGAACACCTGAGGGAGAGACACACATGGTCAACACTCAGAACACCTGGGGGAGAGACACACATGGTCAACACCCAGAACACCTGGGGGAGAGACACACATGGTCAACACTCAGAACACCTGGGGGAGAGACACACATGGTCAACACCCAGAACACCTGGGGGAGAGACACACATGGTCAACACCCAGAACACCTGGGGGAGAGACACACATGGTCAACACCCAGAACACCTGGGGGAGAGACACACATGGTCAACACCCAGAACACCTGGAGGAGAGACACACATGGTCAACACCCAGAACGCCTGGGGGAGAGACACACATGGTCAACACCCAGAACACCTGGGGGAGAGACACACATGGTCAACACCCAGAACACCTGGGGGAGAGACACACATGGTCAACACCCAGAACACCTGGGGGAGAGACACACATGGTCAACACCCAGAACACCTGGGGGAGAGACACACATGGTCAACATCCAGAACACCTGGGGGAGAGACACACATGGTCAACACCCAGAACACCTGGGGGAGAGACACACATGGTCAACACCCAGAACACCTGGGGGAGAGACACACATGGTGAACACTCAGAACACCTGGGGGAGAGACACACATGGTCAACACTCAGAACACCTGGGGAGAGACACACATGGTCAACACCCAGAACACCTGGGGGAGAGACACACATGGTCAACACCCAGAACACCTGGGGGAGAGACACACATGGTCAACACCCAGAACACCTGGGGGAGAGACACACATGGTCAACACCCAGAACAACTAGGGGAGAGACACACATGGTCAACACTCAGAACACCTGGGGGAGAGACACACATGGTCAACACTCAGAACACCTGGGGGAGACACATGGTCAACACCCAGAACACCTGGGGGAGAGACACACATGGTGAACACCCAGAACACCTGGGGAGACACATGGTCAGCACTCAGAACGCCTGGGGAGAGACACACATGGTCAACACCCAGAACACCTGGGGGAGAGACACACATGGTCAACACCCAGAACACCTGGGGGAGAGACACACATGATCAACACCCAGAACACCTGGGGGAGAGACACACATGGTCAACACCCAGAACACCTGGGGGAGAGACACACATGGTGAACACCCAGAACACCTGGGGAGACACATGGTCAACACCCAGAACACCTGGGGGAGAGACACACATGGTCAACACTCAGAACACCTGGGGGAGACACACATGGTCAACACCCAGAACACCTGGGGGAGACACACATGGTCAACACCCAGAACACCTGGGGGAGACACACATGGTCAACACTCAGAACACCTGGGGGAGAGACACACATGATCAACACTCAGAACACCTGGGGGAGAGACACACATAGTCAACACCCAGAACACCTGGGGGAGAGACACACATGGTCAACACCCAGAACACCTGGGGGAGAGACACACATGGTCAACACTCAGAACACCTGGGGGAGAGACACACATGTTCAACACCCAGAACACCTGGGGGAGAGACACACATGGTCAACACCCAGAACACCTGGGGGAGAGACACACATGGTCAACACTCAGAACACCTGGGGGAGAGACACACATAGTCAACACTCAGAACACCTGGGGGAGAGACACACATGATCAACACCCAGAACACCTGGGGGAGAGACACACATGGTCAACACTCAGAACACCTGGGGGAGAGACACACATAGTCAACACTCAGAACACCTGGGGGAGAGACACACATGATCAACACCCAGAACACCTGGGGGAGAGACACACATGGTCAACACTCAGAACACCTGGGGGAGAGACACACATAGTCAACACTCAGAACACCTGGGGGAGAGACACACATGGTCAACACCCAGAACACCTGGGGGAGAGACACACATGGTCAACACCCAGAACACCTGGGGGAGAGACACACATGGTCAACACTCAGAACACCTGGTTTTAAGGTGGTCAGTCCCTCAGTCTTAAAGTAGAAGTTTTAAGGTGGTCAGTCCCTCAGTCTTAAAGTAGAAGTTTTAAGGTGGTCAGTATCTCAGTCTTGAAAAATTTAATTTAATTTCAGATTCTATATCAACATTATCTACTGTTAGAGATGTTGTCAGTGAGTTTCCTCAGGTTCACTCACCTGAGTCAACTCTGTCAGAGCTGAGTCTCAGCTTTATCATCCTGTGTACACTTCATCATCCTGTGTGTACACTTCATCATCCTGTGTGTACACTTCATCACCCTGTGTGTACACTTCATCATCCTGTGTACACTTCATCATCCTGTGTGTACACTTCATCACCCTGTGTGTACACTTCATCATCCTGTGTGTACACTTCATCATCCTGTGTGTACACTTCATCATCCTGTGTGTACACTTCATCATCCTGTGTACACTTCATCATCCTGTGTGTACACTTCATCATCCTGTGTACACTTCATCATCCTGTGTGTACACTTCATCATCCTGTGTACACTTCATCATCCTGTGTACACTTCATCATCCTGTGTGTACACTTCATCATCCTGTGTACACTTCATCATCCTGTGTGTACACTTCATCATCCTGTGTGTACACTTAATCATCCTGTGTACACTTCATCATCCTGTGTGTACACTTCATCATCCTGTGTACACTTCATCATCCTGTGTACACTTCATCATCCTGTGTACACTTCATCATCCTGTGTGTACACTTCATCATCCTGTGTACACTTCATCATCCTGTGTACACTTCATCATCCTGTGTACACTTCATCATCCTGTGTACACTTCATCATCCTGTGTACACTTCATCATCCTGTGTGTACACTTCATCATCCTGTGTACACTTCATCATCCTGTGTACACTTCATCATCCTGTGTGTACACTTCATCATCCTGTGTACACTTCATCATCCTGTGTGTACACTTCATCATCCTGTGTGTACACTTCATCATCCTGTGTACACTTCATCATCCTGTGTACACTTCATCATCCTGTGTGTACACTTCATCATCCTGTGTGTACACTTCATCATCCTGTGTGTACACTTCATCATCCTGTGTACACTTCATCATCCTGTGTACACTTCATCATCCTGTGTGTACACTTCATCATCCTGTGTGAACACTTCATCATCCTGTGTACACTTCATCATCCTGTGTGTACACTTCATCATCCTGTGTACACTTCATCATCCTGTGTGTACACTTCATCATCCTGTGTACACTTCATCATCCTGTGTACACTTCATCATCCTGTGTGTACACTTCATCATCCTGTGTGTACACTTCATCATCCTGTGTACACTTCATCATCCTGTGTGTACACTTCATCATCCTGTGTGTACACTTCATCATCCTGTGTACACTTTATCATCCTGTGTACACTTCATCATCCTGTGTGTACACTTCATCATCCTGTGTACACTTCATCATCCTGTGTACACTTCATCATCCTGTGTGTACACTTCATCATCCTGTGTGTACACCTCATCATCCTGTGTACACTTCATCATCCTGTGTACACTTCATCATCCTGTGTGTACACATTATCATCCTGTGTGTACACTTCATCATCCTGTGTGTACACTTCATCATCCTGTGTGTACACTTCATCATCCTGTGTGTACACATCATCATTCTGTGTGTACACTTCATCATCCTGTGTGTACACATCATCATCCTGTGTGTACACTTCATCATCCTGTGTGTATACATCATCATCCTGTGTGTACACTTCATCATCCTGTGTGTACACATCATCATCCTGTGTGTACACTTCATCATCCTGAGTGTACACTTCATCATCCTGTGTGTACACATCATCATCCTGTGTGTACACTTCATCATCCTGTGTGTACACATCATCATCCTGTGTGTACACTTCATCATCCTGTGTGTACACTTCATCATCCTGTGTGTACACATCATGATCCTGTGTGTACACTTCATCATCCTGTGTGTACACTTCATCATCCTGTGTGAACACATCATCCTGTGTGTACACTTCATCATCCTGTGTGTACACTTCATCATCCTGTGTGTACACATCATCATCCTGTGTGTACACATCATCATCCTGTGTGTACACTTCATCATCCTGTGTGTACACATCATCATCCTGTGTGTACACTTCATCATCCTGTGTGTACACTTCATCATCCTGTGTGTACACATCATCATCCTGTGTGTAAACATCATCATCCTGTGTGTACACTTCATCATCCTGTGTGTACACTTCATCATCCTGTGTGTACACTTCATCATCCTGTGTGTACACTTCATCATCCTGTGTGTACACATCATCATCCTGTGTGTACACTTCATCATCCTGTGTGTACACATCATCATCCTGTGTGTACACTTCATCATCCTGTTTGTACACTTCATCATCCTGTGTGTACACATCATCATCCTGTGTGTACACTTCATCATCCTGTGTGAACACATCATCATCCTGTGTGTACACTTCATCATCCTGTGTGTACACTTCATCATCCTGTGTGTACACTTCATCATCCTGTGTGTACACCTCATCATCCTGTGTGTACACCTCATCATCCTGTGTGTACACTTCATCATCCTGTGTGTACACATCATCATCCTGTGTGTACACTTCATCATCTTGTGTGTACACTTCATTATCCTGTGTGTACACATCATCATCCTGTGTGTACACATCATCATCCTGTGTGTACACTTCATCATCCTGTGTGTACACTTCATCATCCTGTGTGTACACATCATCATCCTGTGTGTACACTTCATCATCCTGTGTGTACACTTCATCATCCTGTGTGTACACTTCATCATCCTGTGTGTACACATCATGATCCTGTGTGTACACTTCATCATCCTGTGTGTACACATCATGATCCTGTGTGTACACTTCATCATCCTGTGTGTACACTTCATCATCCTGTGTGAACACATCATCCTGTGTGTACACTTCATCATCTTGTGTGTACACATCATCATCCTGTGTGTACACTTCATCATCCTGTGTGTACACTTCATCATCCTGTGTGTACACTTCATCATCCTGTGTGTACACTTCATCATCCTGTGTGTACACTTCATCATCCTGTGTACTCTTCATCATCCTGTGTGTACACAACATCATCCTGTGTGTACACTTCATCATCTTGTGTGTACACATCAACATCCTGTGTACTCTTCATCATCCTGTGTGTACACAACATCATCCTGTGTGTACATTTCATCATCTTGTGTGTACACATCATCATCCTGTGTGTACACAACATCATCCTGTGTGTACACATCATCATCCTGTGTACACATCATCATCCTGTGTGTACACATCATCATCCTTTGTGTACACTTCATCATCCTGTGTGTACACTTCATCATCCTGTGTGTACACTTCATCATCCTGTGTGTACACTTCTTCATCCTGTGTGTACACTTCATCATCCTATGTGTGTATCACTGTCACATACTCACCATCATAAACGTGGGATCACTGCAACAAACTCTTTGTGGACGCAACTGTATCGATCGACAAATTGTATCCTGTGGAGTCTGCTTCCTGTGCCAAGTGCTTGAATCAGTCTATCATCCCTTCGGAATAATAATATTTGTGCGCTCTGAGCATGCACATGCGCATGATTCAGTTCTCTTTTTTTTTTAATTAATTTTCAGGCTTCCGTATCCCGCTGAAGTTGTATTTCAGGAGATTGAATTTATTGGTAATTTTGATTTTTTCCTTGGAGGGTTGGTCATGGAGCGGGCGGAGGGGGCGTTGACCCCCTGGAATGCCCTCCAGGTGGGTAGGTGGTTTCACCAGGTTACATCTGTTGCGTTCCTTGTTAGTAGTTGCCTCCACCCACATATCCAACCAGACTCTCCGCCCACGCATCCACCCACACTCTCCACCCACCTATCCACCCACACTCTCCACCCACTTATCCACCCACACTCTCCACCTACCTATCCACCCACAGTCCCCACCCACCTATCCACCCACACTCTCCACCCACCTATCCACCCACACTCTCCACCCACCTATCCATCCACACTCTCCATCCACCTATCCATCCACACTCTCCACCCACCTATCCACTCACACTCTCCACCCATTAATCCACCCACACTCTAAACCCACCTATCCACCACACTCTCCACCCACTTATCCACCCACACTCTCCACCTACCTATCTACCCACACTCTCCACCCACCTATCTACCCACACTCTCCACTCACCTATCCACCCACACTCTGCACCCACCCACCCACATTTTACACCCACCTATCCACCCACACTATACACCCACCTATCCACCAACACTGTACACCCACCTATCCACCCATACTCTCCTCCCACCTATCCAACCACACTCTACACCCACCTATCCACCCACACTCTCCACCTACCTATCCACCCACACTCTCCACCCACCTATCCACCCACACTCTACACCAACGTATCCACCCAACTATGCACCCACACTCTCCACTCACCTATCCATCCACACTCTCCACCCACCTATCCACCCACACTCTCCACCCACTTATCCACCCACACTCCCCACCCACTTATCCACCCACACTCTCCACCCACCTATCCACCCACACTCTCCACCCACCTTTCCACCCACACTCTCCACCCACCTATCCACTCACACCCTCCACCCTCCTATCCACCCACACTCTCCAACCACATATCCACCCACTCTCTACACCCACCTATCCACCCACACTCTCCACCCACCTATCTACCCACACTCTCCACTCACCTATCCACCCACACTCTCCACCCACACTCTGCACCCACCTATCCACCCACACTCTACACCCACCTATCCACCCACACTCTCCACCCACTTATCCACCCACACTCTCTACCCACCTATCCACCCACACTCTACACCTACCTATCCACCCACACTCCACCCACTTATCCACCCACACTCTGCACCCACCTTTCCACCCACACTCTCCATCCACCTATCCACTCACACCCTCCACCCTCCTATCCACCCACACTCTCCAACCACATATCCACCCACTCTCTACACCCACCTATCCACCCACACTTTCCACCCACCTATCTACCCACACTCTCCACTCACCTATCCACCCACACTCTCCACACGCCTATCCACCCACACTCTCCAGCCACCTACCCACCCACACTCTAACCCACCTATCCACCCACACTCTCCACCCACCTATCCACCCTTACTCTTCACCCACCTATCCACCCACACTCTAACCCACTAACCCACCCACACTCTCCAACCACTTATCCATTCACACTCTTCACTCAGCTATCCACCACACTCTCCACCCACCTATCCACCCACACTCTTCACCCATCTATCCACCCACACTCTACACCCACCTATCCACCCACACTCTCCATTCACCCATTCACCCACACTCTCCACCCACCTATCCACCCACACTCTACACCCAACTATCCACCCACACTCTCCACCCACCTATCCACCCTCACTCTTCACCCACCTATCCACCCACACTCTAACCCACTTATCCACCCACACTCTCCACCCACTTATCCATTCACACTCTTCACAACCTATCCGCCACACTCTCCACCCACCAATCCACCCACACTCTCCACCCACACTCTCCACCCATCTATCCACCCAAACTCTACACCCACCTATCCACCCACATTCTCCACTCACCCATTCACCCACACTCTCCACCCACCTATCCACCCACACTCTACACCCACCTATCCACCCACACTCTCCACCCACCTATCTACCCTCACTCTCCACTCACCTATCCCCCCACACTCTCCACCCACACTCTACACCCACCCACCCACATTCCACACCCACCTATCCACCCACACTCTACACCCACCTATCCACCAACACTGTACACCCACATATCCACCCATACTCTCCACCCACCTACCCAGCCACACTCTACACCCACCTATCCAACCACACTCTCCACCTACCTATCCACCCACACTCTCCACCCACCTATCCACCCACACTCTACACCCACCTATCCACCCAACTATCCACCCACACTCTCCACTCACCTATCCATCCACACTCTCCACCCACCTATCCACCCACACTCTCCACCCACTTATCCACCTACACTTTCCACCCACTTATCCACCCACACTCTCCACCCACCTATCCACCCACACTCTCCACCCACCTATCCACTCACACCCTTCACCCACCTATCCACTCACACTCTCCACCCACCTATCCACCCACACTCTCCACCCTCTTATCCACCCACACTCTCCAACCACCTATCCATCCACTCTCTACTCCCACCTATCCACCCACACTCTCCACCCACTTATCCACCTTCACTCTCCACCCATCTATCCACCCACACTCTCCACCCACTTATCCACCCACACTCTCCACCCACCTATCCATCCACACTCTCTATCCACCTATCCACCCACACTCTCCACCCTCCTATCCACCCACACACTAACCCACCTATCCACCAACACTCTCCACCCACCTATCCACCCACACTCTTCACCCACTTATCCACCCACACTCCTCACCCGCCTATCCATCCAAACTCTCAACTCACCTATCCACCACACTCTCCACCCACCTATCCACCCACACTCTAACCCACCTATCCACCCACACTTTTCACCCACCTATCCAGCCACACTTTACACCCTCTTATCCACCCACATTCTCCACCCAACTATCCACCCACACTCTACACCCACCTACCTACCCACACTCTCCACCCACTTATCCAACCACACTCTCCTCCCACCTATCCACCCAAACTCTACACCCACCTATCCAACCACACTTTCCACCCACCTATCCACCCACACTCTCCATCCACCTATCCATCCACACTCTCCACCCACCTATCCACCCTTACTCTTCACCCACCTATCCACCCACACTCTAACCCACTAACCCACCCACACTCTCCAACCACTTATCCATTCACACTCTTCACTCAGCTATCCACCACACTCTCCACCCACCTATCCACCCACACTCTTCACCCATCTATCCACCCAAACTCTACACCCACCTATCCACCCACACTCTCCATTCACCCATTCACCCACACTCTCCACCCACCTATCCACCCACACTCTACACCCAACTATCCACCCACACTCTCCACCCACCTATCCACCCTCACTCTTCACCCACCTATCCACCCACACTCTAACCCACTTATCCACCCACACTCTCCACCCACTTATCCATTCACACTCTTCACAACCTATCCGCCACACTCTCCACCCACCAATCCACTTACACTCTCCACCCATCTATCCACCCAAACTCTACACCCACCTATCCACCCACATTCTCCACTCACCCATTCACCCACACTCTCCACCCACCTATCCACCCACACTCTACACCCACCTATCCACCCACACTCTCCACCCACCTATCTACCCTCACTCTCCACTCACCTATCCCCCCACACTCTCCACCCACACTCTACACCCACCCACCCACATTCCAAACCCACCTATCCACCCACACTCTTCACCCACCTATCCACCAACACTGTACACCCACATATCCACCCATACTCTCCACCCACCTACCCAGCCACACTCTACACCCACCTATCCAACCACACTCTCCACCTACCTATCCACCCACACTCTCCACCCACCTATCCACCCACACTCTACACCCACCTATCCACCCAACTATCCACCCACACTCTCCACTCACCTATCCATCCACACTCTCCACCCACCTATCCACCCACACTCTCCACCCACTTATCCACCTACACTTTCCACCCACTTATCCACCCACACTCTCCACCCACCTATCCACCCACACTCTCCACCCACCTATCCACTTACATCCTTCACCCACCTATCCACTCACACTCTCCACCCACCTATCCACCCACACTCTCCACCCTCTTATCCACCCACACTCTCCAACCACCTATCCATCCACTCTCTACTCCCACCTATCCACCCACACTCTCCACCCACTTATCCACCTTCACTCTCCACCCATCTATCCACCCACACTCTCCACCCACTTATCCACCCACACTCTCCACCCACCTATCCATCCACACTCTCTATCCACCTATCCACCCACACTCTCCACCCTCCTATCCACCCACACACTAACCCACCTATCCACCAACACTCTCCACCCACCTATCCACCCACACTCTTCACCCACTTATCCACCCACACTCCTCACCCGCCTATCCATCCAAACTCTCAACTCACCTATCCACCACACTCTCCACCCACCTATCCACCCACACTCTAACCCACCTATCCACCCACACTTTTCACCCACCTATCCAGCCACACTTTCCACCCTCTTATCCACCCACATTCTCCACCCAACTATCCACCCACACTCTACACCCACCTATCTACCCACACTCTCCACCCACTTATCCACCCACACTCTCCTCCCACCTATCCACCCAAACTCTACACCCACCTATCCAACCACACTTTCCACCCACCTATCCACCCACACTCTCCATCCACCTATCCATCCACACTCTTCACCCACCTATCCACCCACACTCTCCACTCATTTATCCTTCCACACTCTCCACCCACCTATCCACCCACACTCTACACCCACCTATCCACCACACTCTCCACCCACTTATCCACCAACACTCTCCACAATCTATCCACCCACTCTCTACACCCACCTATCCACCCACACTTTCCACCCACCAATCCACTCACACTCTCCACCCACCTATCCATCAACACTCTCCACCCACCTATCCACCCACACTCTCCACCCGCTTATCCACCCACACTCTCCACCCACCTATCCACCCAAACTCTCCACCCACATTTCCACCCATGCTCTACACCCACCTCTCCACCCACACTCTCCACCCACTTATCCACCCACACTCTCCACCTACCTTTTCACCCACACTCTACACCCGCCTATCCACCCACACTCTCCACCCACCTATCCACCCATACTCTCCACTCACCTACCCACACACACTCTACACCCACCTATCCACCCACACTCTCCACCCACCTATCCACCCACACTATCCACCCACCTATCCAACCACACTCTCCACCCGGTTATCCGTCCACACTCTCCACCCACCTACCCACCCACACTCTAACCCACCTATCCACCCACACTCCCCACCCATCTATCCACCCTCACTCTTCACCCACCTATCCACCCACACTCTAACCCACTAATCCACCCACACTCTCCACCCACTTATCCATTCACACTCTTCACTCACCTATCCACCACACTCTCCACCCACCTATCCACCCACACTCTTCACCCATCTATCCACCCACACTCTACACCCACCTATCCACCCACACTCTCCACTCACCCATTCACCCACACTCTCCTCCCACCTATCCACCCACACTCTACACCCATCTATCCACCCTCACTCTTCACCCACCTATCCACCCACACTCTAACCCACTTATCCACCCACACTCTCCAACCACTTATCCATTCACACTCTTCACCCACCTATTCGCCACACTCTCCACCCACCTATCCACCCACACTCTCCACCCATCTATCCACCCACACTCTACACCCACCTATCCACCCACACTCTCCACTCACCCATTCACCCACATTCCTCCACCCACCTATCCACCCACACTCTACACCCACCTATCCACCCACACTCTCCACCCACCTATATACCCACACTCTCCACTCACCTATCCCCCCACACTCTCCACCCACACTCTACATCCACCCACCCACATTCTACACCCACCTATCCACCAACACTCTACACCCACCTATCCACCAACACTGTACACCCGCCTATCCACCCATGCTCTCCACCCACCTATCCACCCACACTCTACACCCACCTATCCACCCACACTCTCCACCTACCTATCCACCCACACTCTCCACCCACCTATCTACCCACACTCTACACCCACCTATCCACCCAACTATCCACCCACACTCTCCACTCACCTATCCATCCACTCACCACCCACCTATCCACCCACAATCTCCACCCACTTATCCACCCACACTCTCCACCCACTTATCCACCGACACTCTCCACCCATCCATCCACCCACACTCTCCACCCACCAATCCACTCACACCCTCCACCCTCCTATCCACTCACACTCTCCACCCACCTATCCACCCACACTCTCCACCCTCCTATCCACCCACACTCTCCAACCACCTATCCACCCACTCTCTGCACCCACATATCCACCCACACTCTCCACCCACCTATCTACCCACACTCTCCACTCACCTATCCACCCACACTCTCCACCCACACTCTGCACCCACCTATCCACCCACACTCTACATCCACCTATCCACCCACACTCTACACTCACCTATCCACCAACACTCTATACCCACCTATCCACCCATACTCTCTACCCACCTGTCCACCCACACTCTACACCCACCTATCCACCCACACTCTCCACCCACCTATCCACCCACACTCTACACCCACCTGTCCACCCACACTCTCCACCCACCTATCCGCCCACACTCTCCACCCACCTATCCACCCACACTCTACACCCACCTATCCACCCTCACTCTCCACCCAGCTGTCCACCCACACTCTCCAGCCACCTATCCACCCACACTTTCCACTCACCTATCCATCCACACTCTCCACCCACCTATCCACCCACACTCTCCATCCACATAGCCACCCACACTCTCCACTCACCTATCCACCTACACTCTCCACCCACCTATCCACCCACACTCTCCACCCACCTATCCACCCACACTCTCCACCCCCTATCCACCCACACTCTCCACCCACCTATCCACCCACACTCTCCACCCACCTGTCCACCCACACTCTCCACCCACATAGCCACCCACACTCTCCACCCACCTATAAACCCACATTCTCCACCCACCTATCCACCCACACTCTAACCCACCTATTCACCCACACTCTCCACCCACCTATCCACCCACACTCTCCACCCACTTATCCTCCCACACTCTCCACCCACCTATCCACCCACACTCCACACCCACATAGCCACTCTCACTTTGCACCCACCTATCCACCCACACTCTCCATCCACCTATCCATCCACACTCTCCACCCACCTATCCACCCACACTCTCCACCCATTTATCCACCCACACTCTCCACCCACCTATCCACCCACACTCTACACCCACCTATCCACCTCACTCTCCACCCACTTATCCACCCACACTCTCCACCCACCTGTCCACCCACACTCCACACCCACTTATCCAACCACACTCTCCACCCACCTTTCCACCCACACTCTTCACCCACTTATCCACCCACACTTTCCACTCACCTATCCACCCACACTCTCCACCCCCCTATCCACCCACACTCTCCACCCACCTATCCACCCACACTCCCCACCCTCCTATCCACCCACACTCTACCCACTTATCCACCTACACTCTACACCCACCTATCCACCCACACTCTCCACCCACCTGTCCACCCACACTCTCCACCTACCTATCCACCCACACTCTCCACTCATCTATCCATCCACACTCTCCACCCACCTATCCACCCACACTCTCAACCCACTTATCCACCCACACTCTCCACTCACTTATCCACCCACACTCTCCACTTTCACATCCACCCATACTCTCCACCCACCTATCCACCCACGCTCTCCTTCCACCTATAAACCCACGCTCTCCACTCACCTATCCACCCACACTCTCCACCCACCTATCCACCCACACTCTCCACCCACCTATCCACCCACACTCTCCACCCACCTATCCACCCACACTCTCCACCCACCTGTCCACCCACACTCTCCACCCACCTATCCACCCACACTCTCCACCCCCCTATCCACTCACATTCTCCACCCACCTATCCACCCATACTCTCCACCCACCTATTCACCCACACTCTCCACCCTCCTGTCCACCCACACTCTCCACTCACCTATCCACCCACACTCTCCACCCACCTATCCACCCAAACTCTCCACCCACCTATCCACCCACACTCTCCACCCACCTGTCCACCCACACTCTTCACTCACCTATCCACCCACACTCTCCACTCACCTATCCACCCACACTCTCCACCCACCTATCTACCCACACTCTCCCCCCACCTATCTACTCACACTCTCCAACCACATATCCACCCACGCTCCATCCACCTATCCACTCACACTCTCCACCCACCTATCCACCCACACTCTCCACCCTCTTATCCACTCACACTTTCCACCCACCTATCCACCCACACTCTCCACCCCTCTCTCCACTCACATTCTCCACCCACCTATGCACCCACACTCTCCACCCACCTCTCCACCCACACTCTCCACCCACCTATCCACCCACACTCTCCACCCACCTGTCCACCCACATTTTCCACCCACCTATCCACCCACACTTTCCACTCACCTATCCACCCACATTCTCCACCCACCTATCCACCCACACTCTCCACCCACCTATACACCC
Source organism: Cherax quadricarinatus (assembly GCF_038502225.1). NCBI lineage: Eukaryota > Metazoa > Arthropoda > Malacostraca > Decapoda > Parastacidae > Cherax > Cherax quadricarinatus. The sequence continues at coordinate 5,782,820 of NC_091297.1, forward strand.
ACACTCTCCACCCACCTATCCATTCACACTCCACCCACCTATCCACCCACACTCTCCACCCACCTATCCACCCACACTCTCCACCCACCTATCCACCCACACTCTCCGCCCACCTATCCACCCACACTCTCCACCCACCTGTCCACCCACAGTCTCCACCCACCTCTCCACCCACACTCACCACCCACCTATCCACCCACACTCTCCACTCACCTCTCCATCCACACTCTCCACCCACCTATCCACCCACACTCTCCACCCACTTATCCACCCACACTCTCCACCCACTTATCCACCCACACTCTCTACCCTCCTATCAACCCATACTCTCCACCCACCTATCCACCCACCTGTCCACCCACACTCTCTACTCACCTATCTACCCACACTCTCAGCCCACCTATCCACCCATACTCTCCACCCACCTATCCACCCACACTCTCCACCCACCTATCCACCCACACTCTCCACCCACCTGTCCACCCACACTCTTCACCACCTATCCACCCACACTCTCCATTCACCTATCCACCCACACTCTCCACCCGTCTATTCACCCACACTCTCCACCCACCTATGCACCCACGCTCTCCACCCACCTATCCACCCACACTCCACCCACCTATCCGCCCACACTCTCCACCCACCTATCCACCCACACTCTCCACCCACCTATCCAACCACACGCTCCACCCACCTATCCACCCACACTCTCCACCCACCTATCCACCCACGCTCTCCACCCACCTGTCCACCCAGACTCTCCACCCACCTATCCACCCACACTCTCCACCAACCTATCCATCCACACTCTCCACCCCCCTATCCACTCACATTCTCCACCCACCTATCCACCCACACTCTCCACCCACCTATTCACCCACACTCTCCACCCTCCGGTCTACCCACACTCTCCACGCACCTATCCTCCCACACTCTCCACCCACCTATCCTCCCACACTCTCCACCCACCTATCCACCCACACTCTCCACCCTCCTATCCACCCACACTCTCCACCCACCTGTCCACCCACACTCTCCACCCACCTATCCACCCACACTCTCCACCCCCCTATCCACTCACATTCTCCACCCACCTATCCACCCATACTCTCCACCCACCTATTCACCCACACTCTCCACCCTCCTGTCCACCCACACTCTCCACTCACCTATCCACCCACACTCTTCACTCACCTATCCACCCACACTCTCCACTCACCTATCCACCCACACTCTCCACCCACCTATCTACACACACTCTCCCCCCAACCTATCTACTCACACTCTCCAACCAGATATCCACCCACGCTCCATCCACCTATCCACTCACACTCTCCACCCACCTATCCACCCACACTCTCCACCCTCTTATCCACCCACACTTTCCACCCACCTATCCACCCACACTCTCCACCCCTCTATCCACTCACATTCTCCACCCACCTATGCACCCACACTCTCCACCCACCTCTCCACCCACACTTACCACCCACCTATCCACCCACACTCTCCACCCACCTGTCCACCCACATTCTCCACCCACCTATCCACCCACACTTTCCACTCACCTATCCACCCACATTCTCCACCCACCTATCCACCCACACTCTCCACCCACCTATACACCCACACTCTCCACCCACCTATCCATTCACACTCCACCCACCTATCCACCCACACTCTCCACGCACCTATCCACCCACACTCTCCACCCACCTATCCACCCACACTCTCCACCCACCTATCCACCCACACTCTCCGCCCACCTATCCACCCACACTCTCCACCCACCTGTCCACCCACAGTCTCCACCCACCTCTCCACCCACACTCTCCACCCACTTATCCACCCACACTCTCCACCCACTTATCCACCCACACTCTCTACCCTCCTATCCACCCATACTCTCCACCCACCTATCCACCCACCTGTCCACCCACACTCTCTACTCACCTATCCACCCACACTCTCCGCCCACCTATCCACCCATACTCTCCACCCACCTATCCACCCATACTCTCCACCCACCTATCCACCCACACTCTCCACCCACCTATCCACCCACAGTCTCCACCCACCTCTCCACCCACACTCTCCACCCACCTATCCACCCACACTCTCCACTCACCTCTCCATCCACACTCTCCACCCACCTATCCACCCACACTCTCCACCCACTTATCCACCCACACTCTCCACCCACTTATCCACCCACACTCTCTACCCTCCTATCCACCCATACTCTCCACCCACCTATCCACCCACCTGTCCACCCACACTCTCTACTCACCTATCCACCCACACTCTCCGCCCACCTATCCACCCATACTCTCCACCCACCTATCCACCCACACTCTCCACCCACCTATCCACCCACACTCTCCACCCACTTGTCCACCCACACTCTCCACCCACCTATCCACCCACAGTCTCCATTCACCTATCCACCCACACTCTCCACCCGTCTATTCACCCACACTCTCCACCCACCTATCCACCCACACTCTCCACCCATCTATCCACCCACACTCCACCCACCTATCCGCCCACACTCTCCACCCACCTATCCACCCACACTCTCCACCCACCTATCCAACCACATGCTCCACCCACCTATCCACCCACACTCTCCACCCACCTATCCACCCACACTCTCCACCCACCTGTCCACCCAGACTCTCCACCCACCTATCCACCCACACTCTCCACCAACCTATCCACCCACACTCTCCACCCCCCTATCCACTCACATTCTCCACCCACCTATCCACCCACACTCTCCACCCACCTATTCACCCACACTCTCCACCCTCCGGTCTACCCACACTCTCCACCCCCCTATCCACTCACATTCTCCACCCACCTATTCACCCACACTCTCCACCCTCCGGTCTACCCACACTCTCCACCCCCCTATCCACTCACATTCTCCACCCACCTATCCACCCACACTCTCCACCCACCTATCCACCCACACTCTCCACCCACCTGTCCACCCAGACTCTCCACCCACCTATCCACCCACACTCCACCAACCTATCCACCCACACTCTCCACCCCCCTATCCACTCACATTCTCCACGCACCTATTCTCCCACACTCTCCACCCACCTATCCTCCCACACTCTCCACCCACCTATCCACCCACACTCTCCACCCACCTATCCACCCACACTCTCCACCCACCTGTCCACCCACACTCTCCACCCACCTATCCACCCACACTCTCCACTCATCTATCCACCCACATTCTACACCCACCTCTCCACCCACACTCTCCACCCACCTATCCACCCACACTCTCCACCCACCTATCCACCCACACTTCATCCACTTATCCTCCCACACTCTCCACCCACGTATCCACCCACACTCTCCACCCACCTATCCACCCACACTCTCCACCCACCTATCCACCCACACTCTCCACCCGCCTATCCACCCACACTCTCCACCCACCTATCCACCCACACTCTCCACCCACCTGTCCACCCACACTCTCCACCCACCTATCCACCCACACTCCACTCACCCATCCACCCACACTCTCCACCCACCTATCCATCCACACTCTCCACCCACTTATCCACCCACACTCTCCACCCACCTATTTACCCACACTCTCCACCCACCTATCCACCCACACTCTCCACTCACCTATCCATCCACACTCTCCACCCACTTATCCACCCACACTCTCCACCCACCTATCCATCCACACTCTCCACCCACTTATCCACCCACACTCTCCACCCACCTATTTACCCACACTCTCCACCCACCTATCCACCCACACTCTCCACTCACCCATCCACCCACACTAGACCTCTGGCTGTCTTCAAGAGGGAGTTGGGCAGATAGCTAGAGTCAGAACCCGACCAGCTGGGCTGTGGTTCATACGTCTCATTACGTGCAACCAGCAGTAACAACATGGTTGATCAGGCTCTGATCCCTTCGGAGACTTGGTCATGGACCTGGCCGAGGGGCGTCGACCCCCGGAACTCCCTCCAGGTAGGTAGGTCAGCCCTCGTTACTCACCAACAATGTTCATATAACATTAGTTTTCGTGAGCAGTATAAATATTTAGGAATAGTTGTAAATAGTGAGGTGGTAAATATCTTGCAGCTCAGGCTGGAAGAGTGACTCGAACCCTGCAAACACTAGTGGGAATATACACTGACATAACTGTTTATGAGATTACTAACTGATCCTAACACTATGATCATAATTAATTATCACCAGAATCTGATCATAATTTACTATGATCACCACACTCTGATCTTCCTCACAGTACTAAATTAAAAAGATATTTGTTGGGCACCAGATAGTGAAGGTAAGTAGAGAAGAGAATTATGATTGTCGATCCTCCTTGCAACTCTCTTCGTTACACCTCGTCCCTCTACCACCGAGGTGGTGGAAACAAGGTATAAAAAGGAAACACTTTTACCCGTCATTCGTTCAGTTACTCTCTTGCCAGAAGTGTGTTAACATCATAGTTCAGATGACTCTCTGAACTGTAGTATCCCCACTCCTCCTTCAGAGTGCAGTCACTGTACTCTCCACCTCCAGGATTCAAGTCCAACTAACTGGTTTTCCGGAACGCCTTCATATATGTTAACCGCCATCACACGTGTGTGTGTGTGTGTGTGTGTGTGTGTGTGTGTGTGTGTGTGTGTGTGTGTGTGTGTGTGTGTGTGTGTGTGTGTGTGTGTGTGTGTGTGTGTGTGTGTGTGTGTGTATGTGTACTCACCTAGTTGTACTCACCTAGTTGAGGTTGCAGGGGTCGAGTCCGAGCTCCTGGCACGGCCTCTTCACTGGTCGCTACTAGGTCACTCTCCATGAACCGTGAGCTTTATCATACCTCTGCTTAAAGCTATGTATGGATCCTGCCTCCACTACATCGCTTCCCAAACTATTCCACTTACTGACTACTCTATGGCTGAAGAAATACTTCCTAACATCCCTGTGATTCATCTGTGTCTTCAGCTTCCAACTGTGTCCCCTTGTTACTGTGTCCAATCTCTGGAACATCCTGTCTTTGTCCACCTTGTCAATTCCTCTCAGTATTTTGTATGTCGTTATCATGTCCCCCCTATCTCTCCTGTCCTCCAGTGTCGTCAGGTTGATTTACCTTAACCTCTCCTCGTAGGACATACCTCTTAGCTCTGGGACTAGTGTTGTTGCAAACCTTTGCACTTTCTCTAGTTTCTTCACGTGCTTGGCTAGGTGTGGGTTCCAAACTGGTGCCGCATACTCCAATATGGGCCTAACGTACACGGTGTACAGGGTCCTGAATGATTCCTTATTAAGATGTCGGAATGCTGTTCTGAGGTTTGCTAGGCTCCCATATGCTGCAGCAGTTATTTGGTTGATGTGCGCTTCAGGAGATGTGCCTGGTGTTATACTCACCCCAAGATCTTTTTCCTTGAGTGAGGTTTGTAGTCTCTGACCCCCTAGACTGTACTCCGTCTGCGGTCTTCTTTGCCCTTCCCCAATCTTCATGACTTTACACTTGGTGGGATTGAACTCCAGGAGCCAATTGCTGGACCAGGTCTGCAGCCTGTCCAGATCCCTTTGTAGTTCTGCCTGGTCTTCGATCGAGTGAACTCTGCTCATCAACTTCACGTCATCTGCAAACAGGGACACCTCAGAGTCTATTCCTTCCGTCATGTCGTTCACAAATACCAGAAACAGCACTGGTCCTAGGACTGACCCCTGCGGGACCCCGCTGGTCACAGGTGCCCACTCTCACACCTCGCGTGTGTGTGTGTGTGTGCGTGTGTGTGTGTGTGTGTTTATGTGTGTGTGTGTGTGTGTGTGTGTGTGTGTGTGTGTGTGTGTGTGTGTATGTATGTGTGTGTGTGTGTGTGTGTGTGTGTGTGTGTGTGTGTGTGTGTGTGTTTATGTGTGTGTGTTTATGTGTGTGTGTGTGTGTGTGTTTATGTGTGTGTGTGTGTGTGTGTGTGTGTGTGTGTGTATGTATGTGTGTGTGTGTGTGTGTGTGTGTGTGTGTGTGTGTGTGTGTGTGTGTGTGTGTGTGTTTATGTGTGTGTGTGTACGTATGTGTATATATGTCGTACCGAATAGGTAAAACTTGCAATATTGGCGTAAATAGCAACGCTGTTCTTGCCGAATAAGACAAGCCAAAATTTGTGTATGCAATAATTTCGCAAAAATCATTCTGAACCTAACGAAAAAAAATATATTTTATTGTCTTTGTTTTTTATAAAATTACTCTATATTTATCTAAAGTATATTTAGTAGGATTATGTTATAATAAGGTTAGGTAAGTTTTCTAAGATTCTTTTGGTACAAAAATATTATTTTTATCATTAACATAAATTATTATATATATATATATATATATATATATATATATATATATATATATATATATATATATATATATATATAAATACATATATGTTTGTTTGTTCCTATACGCCCAGAGACGCTTGGCTCATTGGGAAAGAGTGCATCTAAGTTACTTAAGGAGCGAGGCAAAGGACTCATCAGCGTAACTAGGAATTCCAGAGGAGCTAGTTTTCTATTCCAGCGACTCAGCGCTGCTGTTCAGAGGGGTAATGCCTGCTGTATCTTGGACACGCACCCCAGCTCTGAAGACCCGCACGAAATTATCACATTATAATCAGTTGCAAACACGTAGCAGCATGCACTAGACACGTATGTCTCAAGACCCACGTACTGCATGTGCCGTCTGTATACCAGCAACGTACCTCTGAAATATTTTGTACCGTATTATGTAAGAAAATATACCTATTGGTGAATAACAATGAGAAGATGGGTCCAGAGTGTGGGTCCCATACTGCTTAGGTACGTCATGGGTCCAGAGTGTGGGTCCCATACTGCTTAGGTACGTCATGGGTCCAGAGTGTGGGTCCCATACTGCTTAGGTACGTCATGGGTCCAGAGTGTGGGTCCCATACTGCTTAGGTACGTCATGGGTCCAGAGTGTGGGTCCCATACTGCTTAGGTACGTCATGGGTCCAGAGTGTGGGTCCCATACTGCTTAGGTACGTCATGGGTCCAGAGTGTGGGTCCCATACTGCTTAGGTACGACATGGGTCCAGAGTGTGGGTCCCATACTGCTTAGGTACGTCATGGGTCCAGAGTGTGTGTCCCATACTGCTTAGGTACGTCATGGGTCCAGAGTGTGGGTCCCATACTGCTTAGGTACGTCATGAGTCCAGAGTGTGGGTCCCATACTGCTTAGGTACGTCATGGGTCCAGAGTGTGGGTCCCATACTGCTTAGGTACGTCATGGGCCCAGAGTGTGGTTCCCATACTGCTTAGGTACGACATGGGTCCAGAGTGTGGGTCCCATACTGCTTAGGTACGTCGTGGGTCCAGAGTGTGGGTCCCATACTGCTTAGGTACGTCATGGGTCCAGAGTGTGGGTCCCATACTGCTTAGGTACGTCATGGGTCCAGAGTGTGGGTCCCATACTGCTTAGGTACGTCATGGGTCCAGAGTGTGGGTCCCATACTACTTAGGTACGTCATGGGTCCAGAGTGTGGGTCCCATACTGCTTAGGTAAGTCATGGGTCCAGAGTGTGGGTCCCATACTGCTTAGGTACGTCATGGATCCAGAGTGTGGGTCCCATACTGCTTAGGTACGTCATGGGTCCAGAGTGTGGGTCCCATACTGCTTAGGCACGTCATGGGTCCAGAGTGTGGTTCCCATACTGCTTAGGTACGTCATGGGTCCAGAGTGTGGGTCCCATACTGCTTAGGTACGTCATGGGTCCAGAGTGTGGGTCCCATACTGCTTAGGTACGTCATGGGTCCAGAGTGTGGGTCCCATACTGCTTAGGTACGTCATGGGTCCAGAGTGTGGGTCCCATACTGCTTAGGTACGTCATGGGTCCTGAGTGTGGGTCCCATACTGCTTAGGTACATCATGGGTCCAGAGTGTGGGTCCCATACTGCTTAGGTACGTCATGGGTCCAGAGTGTGGGTAACATACTGCTTAGGTACGTCATGGGTCCTGAGTGTGGGTCCCATACTGCTTAGGTACGTCATGGGTCCAGAGTGTGGGTCCCATACTGCTTAGGTACGTCATGGGTCCAGAGTGTGGGTCCCATACTGCTTAGGTACGTCATGGGTCCAGAGTGTGGGTCCCATACTGCTTAGGTACGTCATGGATCCAGAGTGTGGGTCCCATACTGCTTAGGTACGTCATGGGTCCAGAGTGTGGGTCCCATACTGCTAAGGTACGTCATGGGTCCAGAGTGTGGGTCCCATACTGCTTAGGTACGTCATGGGTCCAGAGTGTGAGTCCCATACTGCTTAGGTACGTCATGGGTCCAGAGTGTGGGTCCCATACTGCTTAGGTACGTCATGGGTCCAGAGTGTGGGTCCCATACTGCTTAGGTACGTCATGGGTCCTGAGTGTGGGTCCCATACTGCTTAGGTACATCATGGGTCCAGAGTGTGGGTCCCATACTGCTTAGGTACGTCATGGGTCGAGAGTGTGGGTCCCATACTGCTTAGGTACGTCATGGGTCCTGAGTGTGGGTCCCATACTGCTTAGGTACGTCATGGGTCCAGAGTGTGGGTCCCATACTGCTTAGGTACGTCATGGGTCCAGAGTGTGGGTCCCATACTGCTTAGGTACGTCATGGGTCCAGAGTGTGGGTCCCATACTGCTTAGGTACGTCATGGATCCAGAGTGTGGGTCCCATACTGCTTAGGTACGTCATGGGTCCAGAGTGTGGGTCCCATACTGCTAAGGTACGTCATGGGTCCAGAGTGTGGGTCCCATACTGCTTAGGTACGTCATGGGTCCAGAGTGTGAGTCCCATACTGCTTAGGTACGTCATGGGTCCAGAGTGTGGGTCCCATACTGCTTAGGTACGTCATGGGTCCAGAGTGTGGGTCCCATACTGCTTAGGTACGTCATGGGTCCAAAGTGTGGGTCCCATACTGCTTAGGTACGTCATGGGTCCAGAGTGTGGGTCCCATACTGCTTAGGTACGTCATGGGTCCAGAGTGTGGGTCCCATACTGCTAAGGTACGTCATGGGTCCAGAGTGTGGGTCCCATACTGCTTAGGTACGTCATGGGTCCAGAGTGTGGGTCCCATACTGCTTAGGTACGACATGGGTCCAGAGTGTGGGTCCCATACTACTTATGTACGTCATGGGTCCAGAGTGTGGGTCCCATACTGCTTAGGTACGTCATGGGTCCAGAGTGTGGGTCCCATACTGCTTAGGTACGTCATGGGTCCAGAGTGTGGGTCCCATACTGCTTAGGTACGTCATGGGTCCAGAGTGTGGGTCCCATACTGCTTAGGTACGTCATGGATCCAGAGTGTGGGTTCCATACTGCTTAGGTACGTCATGGGTCCAGAGTGTGGGTCCCATACTGCTTAGGTACGTCATGGGTCCAGAGTGTGGGTCCCATACTGCTTAGGCACGTCATGGGTCCAGAGTGTGGGTCCCATACTGCTTAGGTACGTCATGGGTCCAGAGTGTGGGTCCCATACTGCTTAGGTACGTCATGGGTCCAGAGTGTGGGTCCCATACCGCTTAGGTACGTCATGGGTCCAGAGTGTGGGTCCCATACTGCTTAGGTACGTCATGGGTCCAGAGTGTGTGTCCCATACTGCTTAGGTACGTCATGGGTCCAGAGTGTGGGTCCCATACTGCTTAGGTACGTCATGGGTCCAGAGTGTGGGTCCCATACTGCTTAGGTACGTCATGGGTCCAGAGTGTGGGTCCCATACTGCTTAGGTACGTCATGGGTCCAGAGTGTGGGTCCCATACTGCTTAGGTACGTCATGGGTTCAGAGTGTGGGTCCCATACTGCTTAGGTACGACATGGGTCCAGAGCGTGGGTCCCATACTGCTTAGGTACGTCATGGGTCCAGAGTGTGGGTCCCATACTGCTTAGGTACGTCATGGGTCCAGAGTGTGGGTCCCATACTGCTTAGGTACGTCATGGGTCCAGAGTGTGGGTCCCATGCTGCTTAGGTACGTCATGGGTCCAGAGTGTGGGTCCCATACTGCTTAGGTACGTCATGGGTCCAGAGTGTGGGTCCCATACAGCTTAGGTACGTCATGGGTCCAGAGTGTGGGTCCCATACTGCTTAGGTACGTCATGGGTCCAGAGTGTGTGTCCCATACTGCTTAGGTACGTCATGGGTCCAGGGTGTGGGTCCCATACTGCTTAGGTACGTCATGGGCCCAGAGTGTGCGTCCCATACTGCTTAGGCACGTCATGGGTCCAGAGTGTGGGTCCCATACTGCTTAGGTACGTCATGGGTCCAGGGTGTGGGTCCCATACTGCTTAGGTACGTCATGGGTCCAGAGTGTAGGTCCCATACTGCTTAGGTACGTCATGGGTCCAGAGTGTGGTCCCATACTGCTTAGGTACGTCATGGGTCCAGAATGTGGGTCCCATACTGCTTAGGTATGTCATGGGTCCAGAGTGTGGGTTCCATACTGCTTAGGTACGTCATAGGTCCAGAGTGTGCGTCCCATACTGCTTAGGCACGTCATGGGTCCAGAGTGTGGGTCCCATACTGCTTAGGTACGTCATGGGTTCAGGGTGTGGGTCCCATACTGCTTAGGTACGTCATGGGTTCAGGGTGTGGGTCCCATACTGCTTAGGTACGTCATGGGTCCAGAGTGTGGGACCCGTACTGCTTAGGTACGTCATGGGTCCAGAGTGTGGGTCCCATACTGCTTAGGTACGTCATGGGTTCAGAGTGTGGGTCCCATACTGCTTAGGTACGACATGGGTCCAGAGTGTGGGTCCCATACTGCTTAGGTACGTCATGGGTCCAGAGTGTGGGTCCCATACTGCTTAGGTACGTCATGGGTCCAGAGTGTGAGTTCCATACTGCTTAGGTACGTCATGGGTCCAGAGTGTGGGTCCCATACTGCTTAGGTACGTCATGGGTCCAGAGTGTGGGTCCCATACTGCTTAGGTACGTCATGGGTCCAGAGTGTGGGTCCCATACTACAGAGGTACGTCATGGGTCCAGAGTGTGGGTCCCATACTGCTTAGGTACGTCATGGGTCCAGAGTGTGGGTCCCATACAGCTTAGGTACGTCATGGGTCCAGAGTGTGGGTCCCATACTGCTTAGGTACGTCATGGGTCCAGAGTGTGGGTCCCATACTGCTTAGGTACGTCATGGGTCCAGAGTGTGGGTCCCATACTGCTTAGGTACGTCATGGGTCCAGAGTGTGGGTCCCATACAGCTTAGGTACGTCATGTTTCCAGAGTGTGGGTCCCATACTGCTTAGGTACGTCATGGGTCCAGAGTGTGGGTCCCATACTACTTAGGTACGTCATGGGTCCAGAGTGTGGGTCCCATACTGCTTAGGTAAGTCATGGGTCCAGAGTGTGGGTCCCATACTGCTTAGGTACGCCATGGGTCCAGAGTGTGGGTCCCATACTGCTTAGGTACGTCATGGGTTCAGAGTGTGGGTCCCATACTGCTTAGGTACGTCATGGGTCCAGAGTGTGGGTCCCATACTGCTTAGGTACGTCATGGGTCCAGAGTGTGGGTCCCATACTGCTTAGGTACGTCATGGGTCCAGAGTGTGTGTCCCATACTGCTTAGGTACGTCATGGGTCCAGGGTGTGGGTCCCATACTGCTTAGGTACGTCATGGGCCCAGAGTGTGCGTCCCATACTGCTTAGGCACGTCATGGGTCCAGAGTGTGGGTCCCATACTGCTTAGGTACGTCATGGGTCCAGGGTGTGGGTCCCATACTGCTTAGGTACGTCATGGGTCCAGAGTGTAGGTCCCATACTGCTTAGGTACGTCATGGGTCCAGAATGTGGGTCCCATACTGCTTAGGTATGTCATGGGTCCAGAGTGTGGGTCCCATACTGCTTAGGTACGTCATAGGTCCAGAGTGTGCGTCCCATACTGCTTAGGCACGTCATGGGTCCAGAGTGTGGGTCCCATACTGCTTAGGTACGTCATGGGTCCAGAGTGTGGGTCCCATACTGCTTAGGTACGTCATGGGTCCAGAGTGTGGGTCCCATACTGCTTAGGTACGTCATGGGTTCAGGGTGTGGGTCCCATACTGCTTAGGTACGTCATGGGTCCAGAGTGTGGGTCCCATACTATAGAGAAACGTCATGGGTCCGGAGCGTGGGTCCCATACTACAGAGGAACGTCATGGGTCCAGAGTGTGGGTCCCATACTATAGAGAAACGTCATGGGTCCGGAGCGTGGGTCCCATACTACAGAGGAACGTCATGGGTCCAGAGCGTGGGTCCCATACTACAGAGGTACGTCATGGGTCCAGAGTGTGGGTCCCATACTACAGAGGAACGTCATGGGTCCAGAGCGTGGGTCCCATACTACAGAGGAACGTCATGGGTCCAGAGTGTGGGTCCCATACTACAGAGGTACGCCATGGGTCCAGAGCGTGGGTTCCATACTACAGATGTACGTCATGGGTCCAGAGTGTGGGTCCCATACTACAGAGGTACGTCATGGGTCTAGAGTGTGGGTCCCATACTACAGAGGTACGTCATGCGTCCAGAGTGTGGGTCCCATACTACAGAGGTACGTCTTGGGTCCAGAGTGTGGGTCCCATACTACAGAGGTACGTCATGCGTCCAGAGTGTGGGTCCCATACTACAGAGGTACGTCTTGGGTCCAGAGTGTGGGTCCCATACTACAGAGGTACGTCATGCGTCCAGAGTGTGGGTCCCATACTACAGAGGAACGTCATGGTCCAGAGTATGGGTCCCATACTACAGAGGTACGCCATGGGTCCAGAGTGTGGGTCCCATACTACAGAGGAACGTCATGGGTCCAGAGTGTGGGTCCCATACTACAGAGGAACGTCATGGGTCCAGAGCGTGGGTCCCATACTACAGAGGAACGTCATGGGTCCAGAGTGTGGGTCCCATACTACAGAGGAACGTCATGGGTCCAGAGTGTGGGTCCCATACTACAGAGGAACGTTATGGGTCCAGAGCGTGGGTCCCATACTACAGAGGAACGTCATGGGTCCATAGTGTGGGTCCCATACTACAGAGGAACGTCATGGGTCCAGAGCGTGGGTCCCATACTACAGAGGAACGTCGTGGGTCCATAGTGTGGGTCCCATACTACAGAGGAACGTCATGGGTTCAGAGCGTGAGTCCCATACTGCAGAGGAACGTCATGGGTCCTGAGCGTGGGTCCCATACTACAGAGGTAAGTCATGGGTCCAGAGCTTGGGTCCCATACTAGAGAGGTACGTCATGGGTCCAGAGCGTGGGTCCCATACTACAGAGGTACGTCATGGGTCCAGAGTGTGGGTCCCATACTACAGAAATATTTCGTTTCCTAGAATGAACGGCGGTGTTGGAAGATCCAGGAAGGACGAGGTATCAGTTACCTGGGAGGGTTGACCTCGTTGGATGGCATTCCTGAGAGCCAGTGTGACCTGCCTAGCCTGCCTAGCCTGCCTAGCCTGCCTAGCCTTCCCCTCCCCATTCCCCCTTCCCTTCCAGCCTCGCCTCGCCCTCTCTCCCTTCCCAAAGTCCTGCCAGTCTCCTTTAATCCTATCCTGCCTGCCTTATCCTGACTGTGTTATCCTGCCTGCCTTATCTTGCCTGCCTTATCCTGCCTTCCTTATCCCGACTGCCTTATCCTGACTGCCTTATCATGCCTGTCTTATCCTTCTTGCCTTATGCTGCCTGTCTTATCCTGCCTCATCTTGCCTGCCGTATCCTGCCCGCCTTATCCTGGCTGCCTTATCCTGCCTGCCTTATCCTGACTGCCTTTTCCTGTCTGCCTTATCTTGTATGGATAATGCTGATAACCTTATCCTGCTTTTGTTATCCTGACTGCCTTATCTTGCCTGCCTTATGATGCCTGCCTTATCCTGACTGCCTTATGTTGCCTGCCTTATCCTGACTTCCTTATCCTGCCTCCTTTATTTTGCCTGCCTTATCCTGCCTGCCTTATCCTGACTGCCTTATTCTGCCTTCCTTATTCTGCCTACCTTATTCTGCCTGCCTTATCCTGCCTGCCTTATCCTGCATGCCTTATCCTGCCTACCTTATCCTGCCTGCCTTATCCTGCCTGCGTTATTCTGATTACCTTATCTTGCCTTTTTTATCCTGCCTGCCTTATCTTGCCTTTTTTATCCTGCCTTATCCTGACTGCCTTATCCAGCCTTCACTATCCTTCCTGTCTTATCCTGCCTTATCTTGCCTGCCTTATCCTGACTGCCTTATTCTGCCTGCCTTATCCTGGCTGCCTTATTCTGCCTGCCTTATCCTGACTGCTTTATCCTGTTTACCTTATCTTCCCTGCCTTATCCTGCCTGCATTATCCTGACTGCCTTATCCTGCCTGCCTTATCCTGCCTTCCCTATCATGCCTGTCTTATCCTGCCTTATCTTGCCTGCCTTTTCCTGACTGCCTTATTCTGCCTGCCTTATCCTGACTGCCTTATTCTGCCTGCCTTATCTTGCCTGCCTTATCTTGCCTGTCTTATCCTGCCTGCCTTATCCTGCCTGCGTTATCCTGACTGCCTTGCCTGTCTTATCCTGCCTGCTTTATTCTGCCTGCCTTATCCTTCCTGCCTTATCTTGCCTGCCTTTTGCTGAGTGCCTTATCTTGCCTGCCTTATCCTGCCTTGCTTATCCTGACTGCCTTATCCTGCCTGCCGTATCCTGACTACCTTATCCTGCCTGCCTTATCTTGCCTGCCTTATCCTGACGGCCTTATCCTGTCTGCATTATCTTGGCTTCCTTATCCTGCCTGCCTTATCCTGCATGCCTTATCCTGCCTGCCTTATCCTGCCTGCCTTATCCTGACTGCATTATCCTGCCTGCCGTATCCTGACTACCTTATCCTGCCTGCCCTATCCTGCCTGCCTTATCCTGACTGCCTTATCCTGTCTGCCTTATCTTGGCTTCCTTATCCTGCCTGAGAGAGAGAGAGAGAGAGAGAGAGAGAGAGAGAGAGAGAGCGAGGGGGGAAGGCAAGATCCTTGAGACAATAATCTCAAGACAAATGACAGAGTTTTTTGACTACCACTCACTACTTTGTGATCGTCAATATGGCTTCAGGAACGTTACTCTGCTGCTGATCTGTTGTTAAACCTCTCCACTAAGTGGCACCAGTCACTGGATGAATCCAAAGTCAGCTGTGTGGCAGCACTGGACATTGCTGGTGCTTTCGACCTTGTGTGGCACCAGGGCCTCTTAGCAAAACTGCAAGCACTGGGAATTGCACGCTCTACACTATGTCTCCTCAGTGATTACCTTCATGGTAGATCTCTAAAGGTAGTTCTCAATGGAACAGAATCAGCAAGACATCCTATTAGGCCAAGTGTTCCACAAGGAAGTGTGCTGGGTCCATTGTTATGGAATGTCTACTTCAACGACCTTCTTCATCTCATCCCAGAATCCCATGCATATGCAGACGACTGTACACTGACATTTACTTATCCTAGGAAAGAAATGCCAGCTGCTCTAAGCTACATCAATCACCAGCTAAGAGCTATATCAGCTTGGGGAAATAGATGGCAGGTAACATAGGCACCTGAGAAAACACAAATGATGATGGTCTCTAGGTATCATGATGGTAATGCCGGAGCAGTAGTAAGTATGAATGGGAAAGTGTTGTTCCCTGGGGTAGAAATTGATATCCTTGCGGTGAAATTTGACTCCAAACTGACCATGAAGAACCACCTTGTAAATCTTGCAAATAAGGCAGCCAGGAAGCCTCGACGTATCTCGCATCTGTTTGACAATAGGGGTTGCAAGATTCTGTATGAGACACAAATATGCTCACTCCTTGAGTATGCTCCACTTTCTTGGTTTGCCTGTCCCCCACCCCTCTCATCTGCGACTGCTTGACAGAATAAAGAACAGAGCAAGACGTCTCATCTTTCGCCTGGACCCATCGTGGATAGATCTGTCATTTCAGCAGAGCCTTCAACACAGGAGGGATGTGGGTGGCCTTCTGTTATGTACAAGGCCAACACTGTCAAAGTACCACACTTGGATCCACTTCGAGGACAGCGTGAAGCAAGTTTCTATACTACAAGACGGGCAGAAAGCAGCAACTTCACTCTGGCTGTATCCTTCTCCAGAACATCACTTCATCTGAGATCATTTATCCCCAGGATGACCAGAGTCTAGAACACATTCGTACAGCATTATAATGTCAACGAGCTAAAGTCAGCTGATCAAATGAAAATGTTGGCCCACAGATGGCTCCAACTTCATCCTGTTCCCTACTTGTATGTTTCATAACAATAAAAATGCTTTCAAATGACCAGATGTAGGTAACAGCTCTTAGCTTATCAATAAAGCTAGGAATCGTTAACTTGTAAATAGCTTGTCAATAAAGCTAGGGATTCTTAACGTAACCTTGTCAAACCCTGTGTAAAACAAAAAAAAAAGAGGTGGGAGCCTTGGGTTGGTCAGCATCTCTCAGCGTCTGTCTCAGCGTCTGTTTCAGCATCTCACACTCTAAGCATCACTCTCAGCATCTCTCTCCACATCTTTTAGTTCTATTTATCAGGTTCCTCCCCTCTTTCCAGTGCCTCTTCTTCCCTTCCATTCTCTCTTCCTGTTCTCTCATTCTTTCTCCCCCTATTCTCTCCCTTCCCCGTCTTTTCTTTTTACCCTCTCCTTCGTAAGTTTTCCTCATATTTTCTCATTCCTCAGTACTACTTGTTTATGTTTCACAATCTAATCTCTTCTCTCTTTTATTTCTTCGTTCTCTCTCTTTTCTTTCATTCTTTCAGTCACTTATTTTTTCTCTTCCACCACACTCTCGAAGCTTCATAACTAAAATTAAATTAAACTGGTAAAATTAAACTCCTTCTGTCGTCTTATTCGCGTATACGAGAGACAGCACCTTGTGGAATCCCACTCCACACATACACCCATACCGACACTTCTTCACTGATAATCCCTCATTGTTCCTTCCTGTCAGGTATTCTATGATCCATTGCTGTGCTTTTCCAGTTAATTATGCCTGCTCTTCCAGCTTTTGTACCAATATTTTGTGCGACACAGTGTCAAAAGCCTTCTTATAGTCCAAGAAAATGTAATCTGCACATCCTTTTCTCTCCTGTCTTTCTTCTGTTATCTTGTCGTAGAATTTCAGTAGGTTCGTGACACAGAATTTTCCATCCCTGAAACAGTGCTGATAGTCATGTGTGAACACACTCCTTTGTAGGTGCTCCACCACTCTTCTGGTAATCATCTCCCTAACTTTACATGCTGAACATGAAGTCACACTGGTCTGTAGTTTTATGCTGCCTGTCTGTCTCCTTTCTTAAAAATTGGGACTACATTTGCTGCCTTCTACACCTCAGGTAGTTGCCTTGTTTCGACATACTTGATGAAGATTGTTGCTAGTGACACACACAGTGCATCTGCTCCCTCTCTCAGGACCCACAGAGAGATATTATCTGATCTCACCACCTTCGAGGTGTTTAACTCACATAGCAACTTCTTTACCTCCTCCCGTTTTTGTGTATCGCGTCAAACACCTGCTGGTGCACTCTCCTGCCTCGGATTGTTGGAAGCCTTTCTGTCTTCTCTTAGAATACCTAAGTAAATCTCGTGCATACTTCACATACTTCGTGGTCATTCCTTGTGAGCTCCCCACCTTCCTTCTTCAGCGTGATTACCTGGTCCCTAAATGTTTTCCTCCTGATGTGGTTATATAACAACTTTGGTTCATTTTTGGCTTTTAGTGCTTTCATTCTCAAAATACAGTTGGCCCTCCCTCCTTATCCATGCATACTCGTCTCTGGTTCTTCGGTTCAGTGCCTTGTTTTCCTGAGTTCTTTGCCTTCTATATTTTTTCCATGCTCTAGCACATTTGGCTCTGGCCTCTCTACACCTCTTGATAAACCATGGACTCACTCTGGTCTTCCCGTTGTTTCTGTTGCCCTTGGGTGAGAATTTCTCCTCTGCCTCCCTGTACTTTATAGCCACATGTTTCATATTCTCACTCACAGTCTTTCTCTCTAGTTCTCCATCCCACTGCACCTCATACTGGAAGTGTCTTATGCCTGTGTAGTCCCCTCTTTTGAAGTTTGGCCTCTCCCTCACTTGTGCCAAAGGGTCTTTCATATGTAATGTCTCCTATGTAAGAGCCAATCAGGGTGAATACCAGGTCCAACCTTGATGTTTCATTCTCTCCTCTGTTGTTGTGTGCTTAATATACTGGTGCAATAAGTTCTCCATTACCTCCTCCAGCATTTTACCCCTAAACGTTTCCAGTCCCCCATGTTACACTGGGTTTTCCCTGTCAATCTCCGTTTAGTTAAAGTATCCCTATGACCAGAAGTCTTGCCCTGCCAATGTGAGCCCTTCTGGACACCTGAGCTAATGTATCCATCATTGGTCTGTTGCTTTAATCATAATCTTGTCTTGGTCTCATGCTATTTAGTGGAGGGTTGTACATCTCTGCTATTACCACCATGGAACCTCTGATCTTAAGTGTGCCTAATATGTTGTTACCTGCTTCTCCTCTGTCCATTCCTTCAAAATTCCTCTGATTTCTGATGAGCATTGCAACTCCTCCTCTTCTGTTCCCTGTTTTTTTTCTCAGAATCTGATAATTAACCGGGAAGATCACATCTGTTATCATCTCCGTAAGTTTTGACTCCGTGAGTTCTAGGGATGCCTCCATAATTCGTTCATGCCCTCCTCACTTTCATTCGTTGTTCCAACTGCTTTGGTGTACCATACCTTCAACTTTCAATGACTGTATTTTAGTTTAAGTGTTCTTGGATCCCAGGGTATTACCCATGAGTCAACGGGTGGAAGGGATTGGTGCGGGCTGCGGGTATGGAAGACGGGTGGGATATTGTACATCCATCCTATTGACGGTAGCATAACAATATATCCTTCCTTTTGACGGTAGCACAAGAATATATCCATCCTGTTAACGGTAGCACAGGAATATATCCATTATGTTGACGGTAGCATAAGAATATATCCATCATGTTGACGGTAGCACAGGAATATATCCATCATGTTGACGGTAGCATAAGAATATATCCATCATGTTGACGGTAGCATAAGAATATATCCATCATGTTGACGGTGGCACAAGAATATATCCATCATGTTGACGGTGGCACAAGAATATATCCATCATATTAAGGTAGCACAAGAATATATCCATCATATTAAGGTAGCACAAGAATATATCCATCATATTGACGGTAGCACTGTTGCGTGCGAACACTGCAAAGATGTTGTAATTATTCCGTAAGAAAACCAACAGGATTGCATTTGTCACACATTTTTTCGAATATATGAAAAACAGATGGAGCATATTTGAAGTACATTTGGATATGTATTACTGTACTTGCAGCCTTAAGTTTATTTATCAACATTATTGTATCGGAATCAGCCAGCGTAATAAGGAAACCGAAATAAGTATGCACTGATTTTCCCTGATTTTTTGAGTATCTGAACTGACTTCTGCAATAAGCATATTGTTAGTCATTATGTGAGTCAAGAGCCTTCAACTTGACTCTATCATCAGTAATGATGATAGAGTCAAGCTCAGTGTCAAAGGTTAGTGTTAGCTTGTAGACGCCCAGTTGTTAATTCTTACTCCTAACTCAACAAAATTCCCATCATTCTTAACTAGGGAGATGGCAACAAGAGCAGATGCAGCCCTGCCAGAAGACTCCTGCTTAGATCCATCAGTGTATACAACTTGTGATATATTATTAAAATAATTAACAGTCGAGACAGATATCTCTTTTAAGCGCCTTTGAAAGTGGTTTAAGGAAGGGATTACTAGTGACGAACTTCTTGGGAGGGACTTGCAAGTATGTGATATTAAATGAACACATTTTCCATGGAGGGGTGAAATGCTCTTGCTGTCTACAGTGATAAACTTCTATAAGCTATGTCTGACTCAACATGGTTGCTGAGAAAGTGGCAGCAGGTGTAGAGGCAACTCTCTCAATGGAATTTTCTTTTAGATACATCAGCGTATATAATTTAGATACATCAGTGTATATAATTTGTGACATTTACTCACAAATTAATAGGTGAAAAGTTTTTTTCTTGAGCAGTTGCCTTTGCAATAAATTTAAGAAAGGGATTACTAATGATGATCTTGGGAGGAGCCTTAAGCAACATTAATAAAAAAATAAGTATATCTTGCAAGTAGGGCGAAATATTCTCGTTACCTATAATGATAGACCTCTTGTAGGTGTTGACATTACCTGCAGGCTTGCATTATCTATCCGAATGTGTATTTACTTATCCTCAGACACATAACAAGATGACAGTGACTGGTTATCACAATTTAAATACCTAATACGATGCTAAGTATCGCATCAGTGATCTTAGGAATTTAAGCCCTTTCCTAATGTTGAGAAATTGGTGGTTCTAGCTCATCCAAGAATAATTACGAGGGTTTCTGTTTTTTGCATTAGCTCCAGTTATGAGTATCATTCTCAACATTAGCCCCAGTTATGAGTATCATTCTCAACATTAGCTCCAGTTATGAGTATCATTCTCAACATTAGCTCCAGTTATGAGTATCATTCTCAACATTAGCTCCAGTTATGAGTATCATTCTCAACATTAGCTCCAGTTATGAGTATCATTCTCAACATTAGCTCCAGTTATGAGTATCATTCTCAACATTAGCTCCAGTTATAAGTATCATTCTCAACATTAGCTCCAGTTAGGAGTATCATTCTCAACATTAGCTCCAGTTATGAGTAACATTCTCAACATTAGCTCCAGTTATGAGTATCATTCTCAACATTAGCTCCAGTTATGAGTAACATTCTCAACATTAGCTCCAGTTATGAGTATCATTCTCAACATTAGCTCTAGTTATGAGTATCATTCTCAATATTAGCTCCAGTTATGAGTATCATTCTCAACATTAGCTCCAGTTATGAGTATCATTCTCAACATTAGCTCCAGTTATGAGTATCATTCTCAACATTAGCTCCAGTTATGAGTATCATTCTCAACATTAGCTCCAGTTATGAGTATCATTCTCAACATTAGCTCCAGTTATGAGTATCATTCTCAACATTAGCTCCAGTTATGAGTATCATTCTCAACATTAGCTCCAGTTATGAGTATCATTCTCATCATTAGCTCCAGTTATGAGTATCATTCTCATCATTAGCTCCAGTTATGAGTATCATTCTCAACATTAGCTCCAGTTATGAGTATCATTCTCAACATTAGCTCCAGTTATGAGTATCATTCTCAACATTAGCTCCAGTTATGAGTAACATTCTCAACATTAGCTCCAGTTATGAGTATCATTCTCAACATTAGCTCCAGTTATGAGTATCATTCTCATCATTAGCTCCAGTTATGAGTATCATTCTCAACATTAGCTCCAGTTATGAGTATCATTCTCAACATTAGCTCCAGTTATGAGTATCATTCTCATCATTAGCTCCAGTTATGAGTATCATTCTCAACATTAGCTCCAGTTATGAGTATCATTCTCAACATTAGCTCCAGTTATGAGTATCATTCTCAACATTAGCTCCAGTTATGAGTATCATTCTCAACATTAGCTCCAGTTATGAGTATCATTCTCAACATTAGCTCCGGTTATGAGTATCATTCTCAACATTAGCTCCAGTTATGAGTATCATTGTCAACATTAGCTCCAGTTATGAGTATCATTCTCATCATTAGCTCCAGTTATGAGTATCATTCTCAACATTAGCTCCAGTTATGAGTATCATTCTCAACATTAGCTCCAGTTATGAGTATCATTCTCAACATTAGCTCCAGTTATGAGTATCATTCTCAACATTAGCTCCAGTTATGAGTATCATTCTCAACATTAGCTCCAGTTATGAGTATCATTCTCAACATTAGCCCCAGTTATGAGTATCATTCTCAACATTAGCTCCAGTTATGAGTATCATTCTCAACATTAGCTCCAGTTATGAGTATCATTCTCAACATTAGCTCCAGTTATGAGTATCATTCTCAACATTAGCTCCAGTTATGAGTATCATTCTCAACATTAGCTCCAGTTATGAGTATCATTCTCAACATTAGCTCCAGTTATGAGTATCATTCTCAACATTAGCTCCAGTTAGGAGTATCATTCTCAACATTAGCTCCAGTTATGAGTATCATTCTCAACATTAGCTCCAGTTAGGAGTATCATTCTCAACATTAGCCCCAGTTATGAGTATCATTCTCAACATTAGCTCCAGTTATGAGTATCATTCTCATCATTCTTACGAGAGCAACATAGTTATAGCAATAAGTTCGTTTTATATTAATATTCCTCTATAGAGAAGCGATTTTTAGTGATTGCGACTGAGAAAGAGTCATAACAAATGAAAAGAAGATCATAATGCGCACTGTACAGTTTTAAATTAATTTTTTTTTCAGTCATTTTTTTACTCCTCTCCCCCTTCCCAAAAAAAAAAATCCGGTATATAAAGGAGCCTTATTTGAGAACGTACAATATTTTTGTTGTGGTAATATAATGCCAACTTTGGGTGTGAGTTTAACCTGCCTAGCACGGGCCAGTAGGCCTGCTTTTGCGTTCCTTTATTCTTTCCTTCTTATATTCTTAGTCTATAATACCCTAACTTCAATTACTATTAAATAATGGAACATGTGGAGCGAGGGGGAAGGTGGATCAAAAATATGGCAAGCCAATCCTTAACCTACCAGGCCAGTGTGTTAACCACTGGGCCATGCTGAGCTAATAAGATTCGTCCATCTAAGTATATTTCTATACAACCATAGGAAGGTTAGCATGGGCCTCCACAGTAACCACAAATGCAGGTTATTACAGACAGATCTCCTCCCTACTTGGAAGCATCATACTAGACTGCAAGATCCTGTCAACAACACACTGACCTGGTGGTTTTAAGATCGTCTTGCCATAGTTTCGAATCCCACCAGTTCCGTAATTTGTTTGAAATCGTGTTACTGAGAGCTCGTGAGTCGGATACATTCAGTATCCTGTAACATCAGTGAGATATAAGTAAGAAAAAGGTGGGCACTTTTTTTCCAGTGTGGCAGCATTAATATACTGAGACCGACACAAACTTAGGCTAGTAAACCAAGTCTGCCAGTACAAGTATATACAACGTAAAGCACGTGTATATACCCCAGTGAAGAGAAAATATATGCTCCCGTGAAGCACAAGTAAATTCTCAAGAAGTGCACAAGTATATAACCTTGCGAAGCACGTGTATGTATCTCCCTTGAAGCACGTGTATGTATCTCCCTTGAAGCACGAGTATATACCTCCTTGAAGCACGTGTATGTATCTCCCTTGAAGCACGTGTATGTATCTCCCTTGAAGCACGAGTATATACCTCCTTGAAGCACGTGTATGTATCTCCCTTGAAGCACGAGTATATACCTCCTTGAAGCACGTGTATATATCTCCCTTGAAGCACGTGTATGTATCTCCCTTGAAGCACGAGTATATACCTCCTTGAAGCACGTGTATGTATCTCCCTTGAAGCACGTGTATGTATCTCCCTTGAAGCACGAGTATATACCTCCTTGAAGCACGTGTATATATCTCCCTTGAAGCACGTGTATGTATCTCCCTTGAAGCACGAGTATATACCTCCTTGAAGCACGTGTATGCATCTCCCTTGAAGCACGTGTATGTATCTCCCTTGAAGCACGAGTATATACCTCCTTGAAGCACGAGTATATACCTCCTTGAAGCACGTGTATGTATCTCCCTTGAAGCACGTGTATGTATCTCCCTTGAAGCACGTGTATGTATCTCCCTTGAAGCACGTGTATGTATCTCCCTTGAAGCACGAGTATATACCTACCTTGAAGCACGAGTATATACCTCCTTGAAGCACGAGTATGTACCTCCTTGAAGCACGTGTATGTATCTCCCTTGAAGCACGTGTATGTATCTCCCTTGAAGCACGTGTATGTATCTCCCTTGAAGCACGAGTATATACCTCCCTTGAAGCACGAGTATATACCTCCTTGAAGCACGAGTATGTACCTCCTTGAAGCACGTGTATGTATCTCCCTTGAAGCACGTGTATGTATCTCCCTTGAAGCACGAGTATATACCTCCTTGAAGCACGAGTATATACCTCCTTGAAGAACGTGTATGTATCTCCCTTGAAGCACGAGTATATACCTCCTTGAAGCACGTGTATGTATCTCCCTTGAAGCACGAGTATATACCTCCTTGAAGCACGTGTATGTATCTCCCTTGAAGCACGAGTATATACCTCCTTGAAGCACGAGTATGTATCTCCCTTGAAGCACGTGTATGTACCTCCTTGAAGCACGTGTATGTACCTCCTTGAAGCACGTGTATGTATCTCCCTTGAAGCACGAGTATATACCTCCTTGAAGCACGTGTATGTATCTCCCTTGAAGCACGTGTATGTATCTCCCTTGAAGCACGAGTATATACCTCCTTGAAGCACGTGTATGTATCTCCCTTGAAGCACGAGTATATACCTCCTTGAAGCACGTGTATGTATCTCCCTTGAAGCACGTGTATGTATCTCCCTTGAAGCACGAGTATATACCTCCTTGAAGCACGTGTATGTATCTCCCTTGAAGCACGTGTATGTATCTCCCTTGAAGCACGTGTATGTATCTCCCTTGAAGCACGTGTATGTATCTCCCTTGAAGCACGTGTATGTATCTCCCTTGAAGCACGAGTATATACCTCCTTGAAGCACGTGTATGTATCTCCCTTGAAGCACGTGTATGTACCTCCTTGAAGCACGTGTATGTATCTCCCTTGAAGCACGAGTATATACCTCCTTGAAGCACGTGTATGTATCTCCCTTGAAGCACGTGTATGTATCTCCCTTGAAGCACGTGTATGTATCTCCCTTGAAGCACGAGTATATACCTCCTTGAAGCACGTGTATGTATCTCCCTTGAAGCACGAGTATATACCTCCTTGAAGCACGTGTATGTATCTCCCTTGAAGCACGAGTATATACCTCCTTGAAGCACGTGTATGTATCTCCCTTGAAGCACGAGTATATACCTCCTTGAAGCACGTGTATGTATCTCCCTTGAAGCACGAGTATATACCTCCTTGAAGCACGTGTATGTATCTCCCTTGAAGCACGAGTATATACCTCCTTGAAGCACGAGTATGTATCTCCCTTGAAGCACGTGTATGTATCTCCCTTGAAGCACGAGTATATACCTCCTTGAAGCACGTGTATGTATCTCCCTTGAAGCACGAGTGTATACCTCCTTGAAGCACGTGTATGTATCTCCCTTGAAGCACGAGTATATACCTCCTTGAAGCACGTGTATGTATCTCCCTTGAAGCACGAGTATATACCTCCTTGAAGCACGTGTATGTATCTCCCTTGAAGCACGAGTATATACCTCCTTGAAGCACGTGTATGTATCTCCCTTGAAGTACGTGTATGTACCTCCCTTGAAGTACGTGTATGTATCTCCCTTGAAGCACGTGTATGTATCTCCCTTGAAGCACGTGTATGTATCTCCCTTGAAGCACGAGTATATACCTCCTTGAAGCACGTGTATGTATCTCCCTTGAAGCACGAGTATATACCTCCTTGAAGCACGTGTATGTATCTCCCTTGAAGCACGTGTATGTATCTCCCTTGAAGCACGAGTATATACCTCCTTGAAGCACGTGTATGTATCTCCCTTGAAGCACGTGTATGTATCTCCCTTGAAGCACGAGTATATACCTCCTTAAAGCACGTGTATGTATCTCCCTTGAAGCACGTGTATGTATCTCCCTTGAAGCACGTGTATGTATCTCCCTTGAAGCACGTGTATGTATCTCCCTTGAAGCACGTGTATGTATCTCCCTTGAAGCACGAGTATATACCTCCTTGAAGCACGTGTATGTATCTCCCTTGAAGCACGTGTATGTACCTCCTTGAAGCACGTGTATGTATCTCCCTTGAAGCACGAGTATATACCTCCTTGAAGCACGTGTATGTATCTCCCTTGAAGCACGTGTATGTATCTCCCTTGAAGCACGTGTATGTATCTCCCTTGAAGCACGAGTATATACCTCCTTGAAGCACGTGTATGTATCTCCCTTGAAGCACGAGTATATACCTCCTTGAAGCACGTGTATGTATCTCCCTTGAAGCACGAGTATATACCTCCTTGAAGCACGTGTATGTATCTCCCTTGAAGCACGAGTATATACCTCTTTGAAGCACGTGTATGTATCTCCCTTGAAGCACGAGTATATACCTCCTTGAAGCACGTGTATGTATCTCCCTTGAAGCACGAGTATATACCTCCTTGAAGCACGAGTATGTATCTCCCTTGAAGCACGTGTATGTATCTCCCTTGAAGCACGAGTATATACCTCCTTGAAGCACGTGTATGTATCTCCCTTGAAGCACGAGTATATACCTCCTTGAAGCACGTGTATGTATCTCCCTTGAAGCACGAGTATATACCTCCTTGAAGCACGTGTATGTATCTCCCTTGAAGCACGAGTATATACCTCCTTGAAGCACGTGTATGTATCTCCCTTGAAGCACGAGTATATACCTCCTTGAAGCACGTGTATGTATCTCCCTTGAAGTACGTGTATGTACCTCCCTTGAAGTACGTGTATGTATCTCCCTTGAAGCACGTGTATGTATCTCCCTTGAAGCACGTGTATGTACCTCCCTTGAAGTACGTGTATGTATCTCCCTTGAAGCACGTGTATGTACCTCCCTTGAAATACGTGTATGTACCTTTCTTGAAGCACGTGTATGTACCTCCCTTGAAGCACGTGTATATACCTCCCTTGAAGTACGTGTATGTATCTCCCTTGAAGCACGTGTATGTACCTCCCTTGAAGCACGTGTATGCACCTTTCTTGAAGCACGTGTATGTACCTCCCTTGAAGCACGTGTATGTACCCCTTTGAAGCACGTGTATGTACCTCCCTTGAAGCACGTGTATGTACCTCCCTTGAAGCACGTGTATGTACCTCCCTTGAAGCACGTGTATGTACCCCTTT
Source organism: Cherax quadricarinatus (assembly GCF_038502225.1). Lineage (NCBI taxonomy): Eukaryota > Metazoa > Arthropoda > Malacostraca > Decapoda > Parastacidae > Cherax > Cherax quadricarinatus. The sequence continues at coordinate 5,809,787 of NC_091297.1, forward strand.
GAAGCACGTGTATGTACCTCCCTTGAAGCACGTGTATGTGCCTCCCTTGAAGCACGTGTATGTACCTCCCTTGAAGCACGTGTATGTACCTTTCTTGAAGCACGTGTATGTACCCCTTTGAAGCACGTGTATGTACCTTTTTTGAGACACGTGTATGTACCTTCTTTGAGACACGTGTATGTACCTTCTTTGGAGCACGTGTATGTACCCCCCTTGAAGCACGAACAGTCTCACACAAATAAATTCTCTTTGAATTAGCAGATAATGGAGCCAACAAATCAAATTCAACTTGAGCAACAAGACCATCAAGTGGGATCAAATAAATCGTATTTTTAACGTAACACTAGTTGAGATAACTGTGTGAAGAAAGGATCACCTGAAGTAAGATGTAAACTAGACGGAGATAGATGCTTCCTCTATAAGCAAAGGTGAAGGATCGCAGAGCTTCTCGAGGGGGGCTAGATTATCTGAAATGCATAAGGAAGCACTAACTAGGGAAGTAGAAAATACTGAACTGAAGTTAAATTACTCATTCAGAGCACAAGAAAGACAAAAGGAACTAAATGCAAACAATGAAATGTAAAGAAATCCAAAACTATTTTTCTCTAGAAGACAGCAAAGAAATCAGTGAAATACTGAAGCCTCAAAATGATTCTGAGTTTAGTGAACCAATAATCAGATTAAAGATTGGTATTCCAAACGAATTTTTGGAGACTCAAATCCTTTTCAATATATCCAAAATTTCTGACATAATCTTAACACCTCTGGACTTTGAGAAAGCCATTGACAATATGCCCAGACACTCTGCCCCAGGCCTAGACTTGTGGAACTTCGTGTTCATCAAGAACTGCAAGAAACCTCTTTTGCCTGTCTTAAATATGATACAGAGAGGAGGAGCATAGACACGGGTGCCAACTCATAGTCACTAAAAACCAACTGATATAGCACCATTCCATGAAGCAATAACAAAGAATTATAAACCGATAACTCTAACGATCCATATCATAAAAAAAGACGCAATGAGTTTTAAGAAGCAAGATCACCACCCACTTGGATTACCAATAATTTCACAGCCCAGAACAACATGAATTTAAAACGGGTCACTCCTGCATCTCGTGAGTACTGGACCACTGACATGGTATTGAATATACTGGAGGACCAAGAGAATGTAGACGTAGTGTACACAGACTTTGCAAAAGCCTTCGACAAGTGCAATTATGATGTAATAGCGGACAAAAAACGTGCTAAAGAAATAACTGGAAAAATGGGCAGATGGATCTTTAGGGTTCTAACTAATAGAATACAAAGAGTAATAGTCAACAGAATTAAGTCGGAGGATGCCAGTTACAAGCTCTGTTCCACAAAAGAACGAACGAAAAAGTACAGGTACGATCCGAATGGGATGAGCGGGGAAGACGGGACAGACGAAGAATAGCGCTGGAGAAGAGTGTTCTTAGCTGAAAAAATAGAGCCAGGGCTTGACCCAGCAGCTAGGCGATCGTGGGGCAGACTTGAGAAACAGGAACATGAGTATACTACAAACTCTAACCGCACAATAAAGTTAAAACTAATGTGAAAGACACGGAAGTATTAATGTCAGATGATCTCACCTTCAAGAATCACAACAGTGTCACTATTAAATCCGCGAGGAAAATAATAAGGTGGATAACGAGAATTTTCATAACAGGAAATGCCATGCCAATGATAATCTTTTTTAAGTCACTTGAGTACACTAACAGAAATAATAAGTGTCAGGGGAACAAGACTATTCAACAGCCTCCCATCATACACAAGGGGAATTACCAATAGACTCCTGGCTGTCTTCAACACCGAACTGGACAAATACCTAACACTGGTCAACAATCTTTGAAAAGTTTTATGTTTCTTAAATGAGATTAGTTAATTCTTATGTATTTTCAAGTCCTGAATCCAAATATCACCTTGAAAAATGCTTATTAGTTATAGGTTTAAATTTACGAGACATGTAATATTTGATTATTATAACGTACAATATGTGTCAGTATGTTTTAAACTCTAATCCGTACATATTCTCTGCCTTTTTTGCTTGACACTTATAGTGGGCTGAAGAATCATCTCTTGCCAATGTCCAGCAACAGTCTGCAAGCATTCTTGTGTCCCATTTGCCTGGTACCATTTTTCCATGGTTGTAATATCTTGGTGAAACCCTTCACCATGTTCCTCACTAACTGCCTCACAGTTCACTGGAAAAAATCTAAATGTAAGTCTAAAAAGTGATTTTAAGTGACATGTTGCCTCCCATGTTCTTGTACGCTTTGATGAGGTTTTCCACCAATTCTTTCTTCATAGTTGCCTTCCCTTCTGTTTCCCAGAAATCCCTTCGCCACTAATTTGAATGCTCCCCAAGCAGCTTTCTCCTCCCCATGAAGATCTGATTCAGAGTCTTCATCATTAACAAACTCTCGAATCAGAGGATCATTGAAGACTCCATCTCTCATCTTAGCGCTACTCATTGAAGGGAATTTTGATTGTAGATACTTGAATTCCTGACCGGATTTGTCCATAGGTTTTACCAAGTTTTTCATGAGCACCAGCATAATTGTTGCAGCTTGTGTGTGTGTGTGTGTGTGAAGTCCAGTTCTTATCCTGGTCACCAATCTTGTCTCCAAAATATAGGTGATATGCCATTCTAACCATAGCAGTTGTATGGCGCTTCTGTGATACAAAGGTCACCTCACCACAAGTATAACAGAAGTTGTCTGCATTATTCACACAAGTACGAGACATCTGAAAGAAGAAAATAACAAACAATTAGAGGATAAACAGAAAATTTATTAATTAATTTATCATTATAATACAGAGCATGGCAGCTAAGCTGAAGTATTTATATCATTCAGTAGGAAAATAAAATTAATATAATATGTCTCACATATATATCAACAGCTTCCTCAGAGAATATTTATTGTAAGTTTAAAAAGTGTTTGTCTAAGAAAATCACCAACAAACACACACACACACACACACACACGGATAGCTGAAGAGTGCAGGAAGTGGGAAGTACAGGTCTTAGCAGCAGAAGCTAGGATACAGTGCTTAGAAGAGAAACTGCAAAGCCTGAAACAGATTAGAGAGACAAATGACAATTCAGATGTGACATCAGGAAATTCAAAGTCAGGCGCAGACAAGGGGACGGTAAGCAACAACGGAGACATGCCGTACACGAAGGCCCTATCAGACCCACGTGGGGCCAGGAAAAAGACGACGAGCACACTAAGATCAAACGACAGGTCCGAAGACAATGAAGGTATGCTATATGCAGAGATTCTAACAGCCAACTGCAGTAGCAAGGGACAGCTGGTCAGGAAAGACAGTTCACTGAGAATAGAAGTTTCAGATATGACAGGGACTGAAGGCAAGAACATGTCAATGGAAGGAAATAAAATGCCTCAGAGGAAGCAGATGGAGACTCTGTGGGAGGAGGAAAGGGCGAGGTCAGTTTTTGTGTACGGGCTCCAAGAAGCCAAGGGGGACAACTTTGAAGAAATAAAACAGGAGGAGAAAAAAATGATTGAAGGCATCATGAAAACAATAGGGGAGGGCGATATGACCCAGGTGACAAATTTTCAGAGAATTGGGTTATTTGCGAGTGGAAGGATACGGCCTGTCAGAGTAACTTTCAAGGAAGAATCAGTTCGAACCAGGATTCTGCAAGAGAAAGCAAGACTGAGGGACAAAGAAGGGTACCAGAGAGTATACCTCGACCACGACAGAACACAAGAAGAAAGGACTACACTGAAAGAGAGGGTACAGAGACGCAAGGAGGAACGAGAAGCAATGACGAAAATGAGCAGGACCCAGACACAGGAGGAAGGGCAAACACACCCCACAGAATCTCCCACCATAAGACTCCAACCGCAACATTCCCAACGCAAATGAGCAACCTATACTACAACCCACTCACTGTTCCCTCTGCCACCAACCCCCATATCACAAACCTCACCCCAACAGCTGTCCCTTATGGGCATTCTGACCCCACCCCCATCAACACAAACCCCACCTACACCACAGCCCCATATAGGCCCCCACCAAGGCTCTCGCTCCCCCAACCCCAATATTCTTGCATGACCACAATGATAGAAAAGAAACTAAAGGTTTGGTACACAAACGCGGATGGAATAACGAATAAACATGAGGAGTGGAACGAAAGAATCAGTGAAAAATCCCCAGACATCATAGCAGTCACAGAAACAAAACTCACTGAGACAATAACAGACACAATCTTCCCAACAGGATATCAGATCCTGAGGAAAGATAGAAGGAGTAGAGGGGGAGGAGGGGTTGCACTGCTCATAAAACACCGATGGGGATTTGAGGAAATGGAAGGCATGGACATGATTGGAGAAAGAGACTACATTGTAGGTACAATTCAGTCCGGAGAACATAAAGTAGTCATTGGAGTGATGTATAACCCACCACAGAACTGCAGGAGGCCAACAGAGGAGTACGAAGAAAACTACAGGGTGATGGTGGACACACTGGCTGAGGTGGCAAGAAGAGCTCACTCGAGCAGAGCAAAGTTACTGGTAATGGGCGATTTCAACCACAGGGAGATCGACTGGGAAAACCTGGAGCCACATGGGGGTCCCGAAACATGGAGAGCCAAGATGATGGATGTGGTACTTGAAAACCTCATGCATCAACATGTCAGGGACACAACCAGAGAGAGAGGGGAGGATGAACCAGCAAGACTGGATCTTGTGTTCACCCTGAGCAGTTCAGACATTGAGGACATCACTTACGAGAGGCCCCTTGGAGCTAGCGATCACGTGGTTCTGAGTTTTGACTATATAGTAGAGTAACAAGTGGAGAAGGTAACAGGAACTGAAGGGGACAGGCCAAACAATAAAAGGGGGGACTACACAGGTATGAGAAACTTCCTGCAGGAGGTTCAGTGGGACAGAGAAATGGTAGGAAAATCAGTAAACGAGATGATGGAATATGTGGCAACAAAGTGCAAAGAGGCAGAGGAAAGTTTTGTTCCCGAGGGAAACAGAAATAATAGGAAGACCAAAACGAGTCCTTGGTTTACCCGAAGGTGTAGGGAGGCAAAAACTAAGTGCAACAGAGAATGGAAAAGGTACAGGAGGCATAGGACCCAGGAAAACAAGGAGATTAGTAGAAGAGCCAGAAACGAGTATGCACAGATAAGGAGGGAGGCCCAGCGACAGTATGAAAACGACATAGCATCGAAAGTCAAATCTGACCCGAAACTGCTGTATAGCCACATTAGGAGGAAGACAACAGTCAAGGACCAGGTGATAAGGCTGAGGAAAGAAGGTGGAGAACTCACAAGAAACGATCAAGAGGTATGTGAGGAGCTCAACACAAGATTTAAGGAAGTATTTACAGTAGAGACAGGAAGGACTCTGGGGGGGACAGACCAGATGGGGACACCAGCAAGGAATACACCAACAAGTGTTGGACGACATACATACCGATGAGGAGGAGGTGAAGAAACTGCTAAGGGACATCGATACCTCAAAGGCAATGGGACCGGACAACATCTCCCCGTGGGTCCTTAGAGAGGGAGCAGATATATTGTGCATGCCACTTACCACAATCTTCAACACGTCCCTGGAAACTGGGCAACTACCTGAGGTATGGAAGACGGCAAATGTAGTTCCCATTTTTAAAAAAGGAGACAGAAAAGAGGCACTAAACTATAGACCTGTGTCATTGACGTGTATAGTATGCAAAATTATGGAGAAGATTATCAGGAGGAGAGTGGTGGAGCACCTGGAACGGAACAAGAGTATAAATGCCAACCAGCACGGATTCACGGAAGGCAAATCTTGTGTCACAAACCTTCTGGAGTTTTATGATAAAATAACAGAAGTAAGACACGAGAGAGAGGGGTGGGTTGATTGCATCTTCTTGGACTGCAAGAAGGCCTTTGACACAGTTCCTCACAAGAGATTAGTGCAGAAGCTAGAGCATCAGGCGCATATAACAGGAAGGGCACTGCAATGGATCAGAGAATACCTGACAGGGAGGCAACAACGAGTCATGGTACGTAATGATGTATCACAGTGGGCACCTGTGACGAGCGGGGTCCCACAGGGGTCGGTCCTAGGACCAGTGCTATTTTTGGTATATGTGAACGACATGATGGAAGGGTTAGACTCAGAAGTGTCCCTGTTTGCAGATGATGTGAAGTTAATGAGGAGAATTAAATCTGATGAGGACCAGGCAGGACTTCAAAGAGACCTGGCCAGACTGGACACCTGGTCCAGCAAATGGCTTCTCGAATTTAATCCTGCCAAATGCAAAGTCATGAAGATAGGGGAAGGGCACAGAAGACCACAGACAGAGTATAGGCTAGGTGGCCAAAGACTGCAAACCTCACTCAAGGAGAAAGATCTTGGGGTGAGTATAACACCGAGCATGTCTCCGGAAGCACACATCAATCAGATAACTGCTGCAGCATATGGGCGCCTGGCAAACCTGAGAACAGCATTCCGATACCTTAGTAAGGAATCATTCAAGACACTGTACACCGTGTATGTCAGGCCCATACTGGAGTATGCAGCACCTGTTTGGAACCCGCACTTGATAAAGCACGTCAAGAAACTAGAGAAAGTACAAAGGTTTGCGACAAGGTTAGTTCCAGAGCTAAGGGGGAATGTCCTATGAAGAAAGATTAAGGGAAATCGGCCTGACGACACTGGAGGACAGGAGGGTCAAGGGAGACATGATAACGACATATAAAATAGTGCGTGGAATAGACAAGGTGGACAAAGACAGGATGTTCCAGGGAGGGGACACAGAAACAAGAGGCCACAATTGGAAGTTGAAGACACAAATGAGTCAGAGAGATAGTAGGAAGTATTTCTTCAGTCATAGAGTTGTAAGGCAGTGGAATAGCCTAGAAAATGACGTAGTGGAGGCGGGAACCATACACAGTTTTAAGACGAGGTTTGATAAAGCTCATGGAGCGGGGAGAGAGAGGGCCCAGTAGCAACCGGTGAAGAGGCGGGGCCAGGAGCTAAGACTCGACACCTGCAACCACAAATAGGTGAGTACAAATAGGTGAGTACACACACACACACACACACACACACACACACACACACACACACACACAGTAGTAGTCAGTAAGTGGAATAGTTTGGGAAGCGATGTAGTGGAGGCAGGATCCATACATAGCTTTAAGCAGAGGTATGATAAAGCTCACGGTTCAGGGAGAGTGACCTAGTAGCGATCAGTGAAGAGGCGAGGCCAGGAGCTCGGACTCGACCCCCGCAACCTCAACTAGGTGAGTACAACTAGGTGAGTACACACACACACACACACACCCACACACACACACACACTCGCACTCACACACACACACACACACACACACACACACACACACACACACACACACACACATTGCTGATCAAAAATCGCTGGAATTTTGATGAGCTGGAGAGAGGAGACAGCGGAGAAGAAAGTGATTACATAGCGGGAACGCTTCACTCTGGAGGTCCCAAGGTGGTAATAGCAGTGATGTATAACCCACCACAGAACAGCAGGAGGCCAAGGCAAGAGTACGACGAGAGCAATAGAGCGATGGTTGACACACTGGCTGCAGTGGCCAGAAGAGCTCATGCATGCAGGGCAAAGCTCCTGATCATGGGTGACTTTAACCACAAGGAGATCGATTGGGAGAACTTATACCCGCATGGGGGCCAAGATACATGGAGGGCTAAGATGATGGAGGTGGTACTGGAAAACTTCATGTACCAACACGTAAGGGACACTACAAGAGAGAGAGGAGAGGATGAACCAGCAAGGCTGGACTTAGTATTCACCTTGAGTAGTGCAGATATCGAGGACATCACATATGAAAGACCCCTTGGGGCCAGTGACCATGTGGTTTTAAGCTTCGAATACACAGTAGAGCTACAAGTGGAGGGAGAAGCAGGAAGGCCAGGACGAATGAAGCCAAACTACAAGAAAGGGGACTACACAGGAATGAGGAACTTCCTGAACGGGGTTCAGTGGGACAGAGAACTGGCAGGGAAGCCAGTTAATGAGATGATGGAATATGTAGCAACAAAATGCAAGGAGGCTGAGGAGAGGTTTGTACCCAAGGGTAACAGGAATAATGAAAAAGCCAGGATGAGCCCATGGTTTACCCAAAGGTGCAAGGAGGCAAAAACCAAGTGTGCTAGGGAATGGAAGAAATATAGAAGGCAAAGGACCCAGGAGAATGAGGAGAGCAGTCGTAGAGCCAGAAACGAATATGCACAGATAAGAAGGGAGGCCCAAAGACAATATGAAAATGATATAGCAGCGAAAGCCAAATCTGACCCGAAACTGTTGTACAGCCACATCAGGGGGAAAACAACAGTCAAGGACCAGGTAATCAGGCTAAGGAAGGAAGGAGGAGAGACAACAAGAAATGACCGTGAAGTATGTGAGGAACTCAACAAGAGATTCAAAGAAGTGTTCACAGAGGAGACAGAAGGGGCTCCAGAAAGACGGAGAGGTGGGGCACACCACCATGTGCTGGACACAGTGCACACAACCGAGGAAGAAGTGAAGAGGCTTCTGAGTGAGCTAGATACCTCAAAGGCAATGGGGCCAGATAACATCTCTCCATGGGTCCTGAGAGAGGGAGCAGAGGCGCTATGTGTACCCCTAACAACAATATTCAATACATCTATCGAAACAGGGAGATTGCCTGAGGCATGGAAGACAGCAAATGTAGTCCCAATCTTTAAAAAAGGAGACAGACATGAAGCACTAAACTACAGACCAGTGTCACTGACATGTATAGTATGCAAAATCATGGAGAAGATTATCAGGAGAAGAATGGTGGAACATATAGAAAGGAATGATCCCATCACCAGCAGACAACATGGTTTCAGAGACGGGAAATCCTGTGTCACAAACCTACTGGAGTTCTATGACATGGTGACAGCAGTAAGACAAGAGAGAGAAGGGTGGGTGGATTGCATTTTCTTAGACTGCAAGAAGGCGTTTGACACAGTACCACACAAGAGATTAGTGCAAAAACTGGAGGACCAAGCAGGAATAACAGGGAAGGCACTGCAATGGATCAGGGAATACTTGTCAGGAAGACAGCAGCGAGTAATGGTACGAGGAGAGGTGTCAGAGTGGGCACCTGTGACCAGCGGGGTCCCAAAGGGGTCAGTCCTAGGACCAGTGCTGTTTCTGGTATTTGTGAACGACATGACGGAAAGAATAAACTCCGAGGTGTCACTGTTTGCAGATGACGTGAAGTTGATGAGAAGAGTTCATTCGATCGAAGACCAGGCAGAAATACAAAGGGATCTGGACAGACTGCAGACCTGGTCCAGCAACTGGCTCCTGGAGTTCAATCCCACCAAGTGCAAAGTCTTGAGGATTGGGGAAGGGCAAAGAAGACCGCAGATGGAGTACAGTCTAGGGGGTCAGAGACTACAAACATCACTCAAGGAAAAAGATCTTGGGGTGAGTATAACACCAGGCACATCTCCTGAAGCGCACATCAACCAAATAACTGCTGCAGCATATGGGCGCCTGGCAAACCTCAGAACAGCATTCCGACATCTTAATAAGGAATCGTTCAGGACCCTGTACACCGTGTACGTTAGGCCCGTATTGGAGTATGCGGCACCAGTTTGGAACCCACACCTAGCCAAGCACGTGAAGAAACTAGAGAAAGTGCAAAGGTTTGCAACAAGACTAGTCCCAGAGCTAAGAGGTATGTCCTATGAGGAGAGGTTAAGGGAAATCAACCTGACGACACTGGAGGACAGGAGAGATAGGGGGGACATGATAACGACATACAAAATACTGAGAGGAATTGACAAGGTGGACAAAGACAGGATGTTCCAGAGATTGGACACAGTAACAAGGGGACACAGTTGGAAGCTGAAGACACAGATGAATCACAGGGATGTTAGGAAGTATTTCTTCAGCCACAGAGTAGTCAGTAAGTGGAATAGTTTGGGAAGCGATGTAGTGGAGGCAGGATCCATACATAGCTTTAAGCAGAGGTATGATAAAGCTCACGGCTCAGGGAGAGTGACCTAGTAGCGATCAGTGAAGAGGCGGGGCCAGGAGCTCGGACTCGACCCCCGCAACCTCAACTAGGTGAGTACTAGGTGAGGTGAGTACACACACACACACACACACATACACACGCACGCACGCACGCACGCACGCACGTAGGCACGCAGGCACGCACGCACGCATGCACGCATATACAAAAGGCCTAGTGTCTAATCGACATATATATATATATATATATATATATATATATATATATATATATATATATATACATATATATATATATATATATATATATATATATATATATATATATATATATATATATATATATATATATATATATATATATATAATATATATATATATATATATATATATATATATATATATATATATATATATATATATATATATATATATATATATATATATATATATTCGTATATATAAACACATCGGCCATTTCCCACCAAGGCAGGGTGGCCCGAAAAAGAGAAACTTTCATCATCATTCCACTCCATGACTGTCTTGCCAGAGGAATGCTTACACTACAGTTATAAAACTGCAGCATTAACACCTCTCCTTCAAAGTGCCGACACTTTGCGTCCCATCTCCAGGAGTCAAGTCCAGCCTGCCGGTTTCCCTGAATCCTTTCATGAATGTTACCTTGCTCACACTCCAACAGCATGTCAAGTCTTAAAAACCATTTGTCTCCATTTGCTCCTATCTAACAGGCTCAAGCACGCTTGCTGGAATTCCAAGCCCCTCAGACACAAAACCTCCTTTACCCCTTCTCTCAAACCTTTCCTAGCCCGACCCCTACTCTGCCTTCCCTCCACTACAGATTTATAGACTCTCAAAGTCACTCAATTGTCTTCCAGCCTCTCTACAAGTCCAAACCATCTCAATAACCCCTCCCCAGCCTTCTGGATAATAGTTTTGGTAATCCCGCACCTCCTCCAAATCTCCTAACTACGGATTCTCTGCATTATATTCACACCACACATTGCCCTCAGACATGACATCTCCACTGCCTCCAGCCTTCTCCTTGTTGCAACATTCATCACTCATGCCTCACACCCATACTCTCAGTAGTAGTAACCAGTTACCAGTCTCAGTAGTAGTAACCAGTTACCAGTAACCGTCCGTTGACTCAACGACCAACCGTCTCTGCCTGAGTCACGGTCTTTCATATTGTGCTGACCTCAGCAGTATTCAAAGGCCCCCTCACATAGGGTACTGTGGGCGGCCAGTCAGTATTACGAGTGTAACCAAGGAGACAGGTACGGCTGACAAGGGCTCTGTCCACATAACTGCAATTATACGTAAAAACAGCCTACGTGAGTATTTCTTACCTAATCCACGTATCGAACTCCCACATGATAAATGGTGTACAGCGGTGTGGAGCGTGGATTTACGTTTTTAAGGGTAATTCAAGGCGTTAGAAGGTTGGTTGTGAGTAGCGGCAGGGTCAAAGGTGAATCTCCAGCCAGTCGCCTACTCCCCTCACACCCTCCAGCCAGCCGTTTATACCTTCACTCACAACCTTCAGCCTGCAAGCCTGTTGCAGCCGTTTCAAGCTTCCTGGCTTAGTTCGTGTGCTAATTGCTTCAATCTCCGAGGGGTTGACCCGGATTTTGCAATTAAGCCAGTCAGTAAGCCAGACTGTGGAAGTGAACGCCAGTCAGCCTATCATCCAGCCTGTCTCCTGTCATCCAACTGCTCCTCCGTGCTTTGTGCATCGTTACACGTCTTCCAGTCAGCCATTCTCGTGGGGTAAGCCAGTCAGCCAACCCAGCTTCGAACCCAGCTGAGAGAGAGAAGTAAGCCACGCAGTAAGAAGTAAGCCAAGTTCCTCTGAGGTATTGTCTATATCGCCTTGTGCTCCCTGTTGGATGCTAAGAGTGGTTTTCACCATTCCTGTGGCATAGAGTGGGTTATCAAGCCACCTTCGTGGGTAGAGGGGGGTGCGCGGCAGTACCCCAGCGAGAGTCACACCCACCACTCTCTCCCACCACCACTCTCTCCCACCACCACTCTCTCCCACCACCACCAGCCGTCCACCCATCTACCTGTGGTTGTTTGCACCCTTGTACCGGGTCCTAGTACTGTTTTGGCTCACATAATTGGTCAAGAGATTGTAGCTGGCGCCAACAACAACCCAATTATGTGAGTTGTACGAGAACGCGCATTCTTCCGACAACAGTGAGTGTAGGTGACGTCAGCCCTCACCGCCCGTCTACTACTCCAGACTTCAGTGATAATTTTCTTGAGACATTTTCTTGCATTTAAAGACATTTGCGTGTGTGAGACATTTATAGTAAATTGCTTGTGTACTCTAAACCTTGTGTTTTCAGTTTTTCGTTAACTCATTATTTTTACAATATTTTCAGTGTTTTCACTCATCTTATATTATTTTATTCTGTGTTTTTCTTTATGCTACTCGTCTGTAGTAAGTATTATTGTGTAGTGTACCAGTCAGTCACCCTGTGTGAAGTGATTCATTTTTTTTTATTGTATTCTTTCAGCGTTGTATTCCCCAGTAATTATCACTGTATTTCATGCAGTGATATTCACCCCAGTATACCAAATTATCCATTTATTTCTATGTGTGTCTTTTTTTTCGTATGCCAGCAGTGTCTCATTCCTCTAATTTTTTCACAGACTGTGTACCATTATTTTTGCCAGCAAATTTTTGTCGTATCAGTCACAGCAAGATTTTGTTGTATCAGTCACAGCAGGATTTTGTTGTAAGAATATATTATAGTGAAGTGTGCTCCGTCACTGTAAGTGTTATATTCCCTGTTTTGTTCCTGTGTTTTATTTTTTTCATATTTTTATATTCTTGAACAAATTCACTCTTGATGTAATTTCAATTACTTTAACGTAAAGTGTTTTCTTACTCTGTTTGAGTAAATTGTTTTGTCTAATTTACAATTAAGAGTTAAAGTGTTCAATCAGTTTATTTTTTTTTTTGGTCTTCATATTTTAATTCATTATTTTACCTGAGTTTTCCCAGTGACACTTTATTACTGCAGTGATTTCTACACTTTATTTTGTTGCACTTGTTCTGAAGTGAATTATTTAGTTGAACTTGTTCTGCAGTGAATTATTTTCTTTTATTGCTATTTTTATGATTTATATTCTAATTTTGTCTATGCATTCTTAGAAAATACTTAAAATTTCCCAGTTAACAATTTAATAATTTTATTTTACACTTTCACATTGATTTAAAAAAATTAATTAATTAATTTCTTTATTAGCAAGAGTAAAGACAGCTCATTTTGCATTTAATTCAGTCTCCAGTAATATTTTTACTTGTATCTTTCAATGTAATTTTTTTTTCTTGGTCAATAGTCCTTTAAATTGAGTTTTCCTTCCTCTTGCAGTGTATCTTAGACATTAATTTTTTATTATTTTTGCAAAATTAGTTGTATATCTTTTCATTTCAATTCTAGAATTTTATATCATTTTTATTGTTCATTATTTTTGCCTTATTTGTTCTCGTGCTACTTTGCCATTATGTCTCACATACCGTCAAGTGATACTTTAGTGAATGTCGACACTCAGACCTCTCAGGCTACTGCTGGTCCTGTCATCAGTCCTCACAGTTCCTTACCGACTGAAAGACCGACCCAGACACCGAGATATTATAGTTATACTCGTGATTCCCTTGATGCGTTACCTTTATTCAATGGCCATGTACATAGTCTTGAAGCATGGTTTGCAGCCATTCGTTCTCGTGCTAGTGCCCTAGGTGAAGGTCCTCCTTCTGAGGAAAGCCTTATCAGAATTGCTAAAGAAGCTCTTTATCGATCTCCTGCTGCTGTTCACGTTGTTGATCTCCTCGATATGCGAGACTTCAGGAATCTTACTAAGTGGTCACAATATGAGGAACTGATTCGTTCTTTCCTTGTCCCAGTAAAAACAGCTGATCCATATGTCGTTCTTAGGGAACTAGTGAATGCTACACCCATGAGTAATGAATCGTTGAGTGCATTTGCTGTTAGATTAGACAAACTTTTATCATCATTTATCAATGCTGTCCAATCATCCTCTTTTCTCCCTGACGAGGCTAAACCATTTACAGAATCAATTGCTAAAATAGCAGCTTTTGGAGCAATTAAAGAACTAATGCCACCTGCTTCTGTGTGTGCTTATGAGGCTCATCCTCCAACTGTAACGATGGAACCACTTACAGCCTTAAATCATGTACGTTCCTTGTGCCCCCAGGGTACTTTCCCTTGTATTAAAAGTAATGTCACACATATGCCTCAGTCTGCACCACCTCTTGTTTGCGCCACAGAGACAAATCGTAGTCGTCAACCATCTCAGAGATCATCAAGAACCAGTGTACAGAGTCGTTATACACCTCGTAGTATTCATAGTACATTCAGTAACCATAGTCGGCGGAATTGTTATAACTGTGGTTTCCGTGGACATATTGCAATTAATTGTCCTGATAGTTACCCTAAGAGATGTCGTACTGATGATGAGTACTCAGATCTTCCCTACTGTACTTATCATAGAATACATGGACATGACACATCTGAGTGTAATGCTCTCTATAACCTTCAGTACTCTAGGTCTTTCCGTGGTCGTTCCAACCGCAGAACCCATCGAGGAAACAGGTCTCGTGGTTTTCAAAATAACCAGAACCAGGCTCATTCTTTCAATTCTCAACCTAACCAGAACCAGGCTCGTTCTTCCAATTCGGGGGAATTCGAGCGCCCCAGTCAAACCGTCCCATGGTGACAGTAGGTGATAATGAGTACACCATTCCCGTTCACAATTCCTTTGAAGCCTTAAGCAGTCTCGAGAATGACAACCCTGCTGAGGTTGTTGCTTCACATGTCTCTGACATAGATGATTTTGGGGATGGAGTAGAACAAGTCTTTTCTGATGAAAATCCACCTTTTTGTTTGCACATAACTTCCAATGCAACCATAGGCCCTATAGTGCAAGCATCTGTTTATAATGCGCCCATTCAATTGTTCATGGACTCTGGTGCGCAAATCAATATTATTAGGTCTAGTTTGTTTAAGGATAAGAAGTTACGACATGTCCTTCTCGTAGAACCGACTCCTGTGTCCTCCCTTAGTGGAGTATCTCGTTCTCACCTGCGTGTCCAAGGTCGGACTTCCCTAACCTTTTCTATCCAAGGTAGAGACTTCACTGTTTCCTTCTTTGTTGTCGACCAGATTACTTTCCCTGGTGACCTTCTACTGGGATTTGCTTCCATGCGAGACTTACGCATTGTGCTCGACCCTTATCGATGGCATGCACAAATTGAAGACTTAATCGTTCCATTCTGGGGTTACCAGCTTGGATCAGAAATCTGTTATACTGCTGCAGAGTATGATGTACGGATTAAGTCCTTACAAGCTAATGCATTCTCCAGTAGCGTACCCAAGCGGTCAGGCACTGGTAATTCTGTCACTCCCATCAGTGTTCCACCTATACCTTCAGATTTGCAGGATAGTCCGATGCCTCAAGTGTCCGAGGACGCTCAGATTGCCTTGAATGCACAACCTATCCCTGCAATGCCTGCTAGTTCAAGTAGTAGTTTCTCCACGGGGGACGCCTTGTCGGAAAACAATTACTTGCAACTAGTAATGCCATCTCTTGTTGATGTCACATGCCGTCTGCAGAAAGACGTTTCTGTTGCGGCTAGTGCTCTCACTAGAGTGTCTGTAGTTGTTCCTAGTGTTCCAGATGGTGATAACGTCCTAGTTGACAGTGATTCCTGCAAAGTAAAAGGTCTATTTGTTGAACCATCCTTACATGTTGTAAGAGATAGTAAGATCCATTTCTACCTGGCCAACACTTCTGGTCACAGTGTTCGCCTCAGGGCAAATACCAATCTTGTTGACCTTGTTCACTATCCTTACCCTGTTCAGGTAGAGGATGAGTTGTTACCTGACCAGTGGGTCGGTGCTATTTCTGCCGGGGAGACCTCATCCACTGCACTGGATCAATCTGTTCCACCAGTTGAGGAGAAAGACTTAGCTCCCACTGACTTCCCAGATGAAGTCAAGCGTTTGTTGACTCTGTTGAACAAACGTCGTAAAGCCATTGCTTTACCAGGTGAGAAGATGGGTATAACGAACTTATTGTCCCATCGTATTCCACTTGAACCTGGTACTAGACCTATCTACATACCTGCGTACAGAATGCCTCATTCACAAGTTGCTGTCGCAGAAGAATTGATCAATCAAATGCTTGATGATGGAGTTATTGCACCTAGCAATTCACCTTGGAATGCACCCTTGATACTAGTACCTAAGAAGGATAGTACTTGGCGTCCAGTAATTGACTTTAGGAAGTTAAACGCAAAAACCATTCCAGATCGCTTTCCACTCCCTGTACTGGGTGATCTTTTACGTAATATCGGAGATAACAAAGTCTTTTCAACCCTAGATTTGTTACAAGGGTTTTGGCAAGTCCCTCTTCACGAGGACAGCCAAGAACTAACTGCATTCTCCACTCCTACAGGTCATTATCACTTCCTCCGTATGGCATTTGGATTACGATCTTCCCCTATCACGTTCTCAAGGCTCATGACTAATATCTTTAGAGGTCTCATAGGTAATGCACTTATGGTGTACTTAGATGACGTAATCATCATGTCTAAAGACGTGGATACACACTTGAAAAGACTTGATGTAGTACTTGGTAAGCTTGAAGAAGCCAATTTAAAGATCAAACTGTCAAAATGTCAATTTTTCAGATCAGAAATTAAGTTTCTTGGTCACGTAGTCACTCCTAGAGGGGTTACGACTGACCAAAGTAAAGTAACTGCAGTACTAAATTTTCCAACTCCCAAAACTGCTGATGCCGTAAGATCCTTTGTGGGCTTAGCAGGTTTTTATAGATCTTTCATTGCCAATTTTTCTTCCATAGCTGCTCCTCTAACTGAGTTGCTTAAGAAAGATGCTCCTTTTGTTTGGACCTTCCGTCAAGAAAGAGCATTCCAAACTCTAAAAGAAAAGCTAACATCTGCTCCAATTTTGAAATTTCCAGATTTTTCTAAGCCCTTCTATCTGACAACTGATGCTAGTTCAATTGGCATAGGTGCCGTACTAGCTCAGAAGACCGATGGCAAGTACAACGCAGTTGCATTTGCTAGCCGAGTCCTTACAAAGGCTGAACGTAATTATACAGTAACTGAGCAAGAAGCTTTAGCAATAGTATGGTCTTTAAAGCACTTCCGAGACATTATTTATCAGTACTCTGTTCATGTCTTGACAGATCATGCTCCACTGATACCCTTATTCCAGAACAAACAACCTACTGGAAGGTTAGCTAGATGGACCTTGACTATCCAAGAGTTCAATCCCACCTTTGAGCATTTACCTGGCAAGTCAAATGTAGTCGCAGATGCCTTTTCGCGACATGTTAGTATAGTAACTGCAGACCCTCCATTTAGTGCTGAAGATGTAAAGAACGCTCAACGAACAGATCCCATGTGGTCTGGTGTGATTCGATTCCTGCTCCAGGAAGATCTTATTCTGACTGTGAAGCCACCAGCACCCATCAGTGACTTTGTCATGAACCAAGAATTACTGTATCGAACAGCCGAGTTGGGTACTCCTAGCAGAAGAGTATACCAGTTAGTAATTCCACAGTCACTAGTGAATGTAGCCTTACAGCTAGTTCACGATGTACCAGGTGTTGCACACCCTGGTATGGATCGTTCAGTAAAACAAGCCAGATTGAAATACTTTTGGCCTCGTATGGCAACTGATATTTCTGAGTATGTTAGGAAATGTAGTGTCTGCATGCAACATAAAGGCAATGCTAGTGGTCCTAATCCAATCCAAGTGTATCCAACTACTAGCGAACCTTGGGAAAGAGTTTCGCTAGATTTGTTAACTAATTTCCAATGTTCCCTCCAAGGTAACAAACATCTGTGTGTTATGGTAGACCATTTCACCAGATATTGCGAGTTAGTTCCTATTGCAGATAAGACTGCCGAGACAGTAGCTAAAACGTTTAAAGAACGCATTATCTGCAGGCATACCACCCCTAAGTCCCTAGTAACAGATAATGGAGGTGAATTCTGTAATGAAATTCTTGAAAATTTGTGTACCTTGTACAAGATCTCTAAATCCACCATTGTTCCTCATCATCCTGCCAGCAATGGGTTAGCGGAACGAACCAATAAGAAAGTACTTGATGTATTGAGAGCCACTATCAATCCCAATAGTGAAACTTGGGATGAAGTTATACCTGATGTGCAGTGTGCTATAAATTCTGCTTACAATGTTTCTATAGGTGACACTCCACATTATGCATTGTATGGTGTAGATAAACGTTTACCTTATGAGTTGTTGTATTCTAATCCGAAACCAAATTACAACCCTGATGATTTCATAGCAACTCGTACCAGCTTAGCTCAAAGTGTTTTTAGAAGAATCCGTGAAACACTTCATAAATCAACAGCAGAATTTACAAGAGTCGCAAATACTCGAGTAAAGCCATCCAAAATCAAAGTAGGTTCGAGAGTTATGCTGACTAACTTTAACAAAACGTCTGCAATGCCAAAGCTTGATCAAAAGTTTGTTGGTCCTTATCGAGTAGTTGAACATATCACTGGTAATAAGTATAAGGTTAGAGAGATTAGTACTGGTCAGTATAAAGAATCGCATTTGGATCATATGAAGTTAGTATGTGATGATAATGATGTTCCAACCCAGACTAATGTGACAGACTCTGACAATCCTCCTGAGCCTGTACTCTCTTCCTCTGATACTCAGTCAGACGATCAACCTGAATGTCGTTATTCCCTACGTACACGACAGGTATTGAGAAATCCTCAAGTATCATTTGTAACTTCCAATTCAGATTTGCCTCAAATACAGCATGAGTTAGCCAATGCTACAGAGTTTGATCCTCCCAGAGATGACACCCATTCTGCATATGCCAATCTTACCCTAGCAGAGTTGGGGTTAAATGTAAATAACCTGTATAGATGAATAATTACAGTATCAACTTATCAGTATTCAAGAATTTTTTTTTTTTGTGTTCATGTTCTCTCCGCATTCTGAGAGTTAACAGTCTAGATTTGCGTGCACCGAATCTGCCTTTCTGTTAAACACTCTTTCTTTGTATATATTCCTTCCTCAGAATCCGTAGATCACACGAATACAGATCGATCGATCAAAATTTTTGTTTTTATCACTTGTAATCTCAATGTTGAGTTCGTTGTTCATTTGTTGAGTTTTAAGTTGTACTATAGTATACCTTGTATTACATTACAGTTTCAGTTATGTAAGCTTTCATTCCAATGTTCTACTTATGTAGGTTATAATGTTTAATGTTGTGTACTTTGACATTGTATAGAATCAGCCCAAGCCGTATACCTGCCATCTCTAGTTTGTATTAGTTGTATGTCGGGACGACATACGTTAGCGTCGCCGAGCTCTCAGTAGTAGTAACCAGTTACCAGTCTCAGTAGTAGTAACCAGTTACCAGTAACCGTCCGTTGACTCAACGACCAACCGTCTCTGCCTGAGTCACGGTCTTTCATATTGTGCTGACCTCAGCAGTATTCAAAGGCCCCCTCACATAGGGTACTGTGGGCGGCCAGTCAGTATTACGAGTGTAACCAAGGAGACAGGTACGGCTGACAAGGGCTCTGTCCACATAACTGCAATTATACGTAAAAACAGCCTACGTGAGTATTTCTTACCTAATCCACGTATCGAACTCCCACATGATAATACAAGAGCGTTGGTAAAACTATACTCTCATATATGCCCCTCTTTGCTTTAATGGATAAAGTTCTTTGTCTCCACAGACTCCTCAGTGCACCACTCAGCTCTTTCCCCTCGTCAATTCTATGATTCACCTCATCTTTCATAGACCCATCTGCTGACACGTCCACTCTCAAATCTCTGAATACATTCACCTCCTCCATACTCTCTCCCTCCAGTCTGAAATCCAGTCTTCCTTTACCTAATTTTTTTGTTATCCTAATAACCTTACTTTTTCCTATATTCACTTTTAATTTCCTTCTTTTACATACCCTACCAAACTCATCCACCAACCTTTGCAACTTCTCTTCAGAATGTCCCAAAAGAACATTGTCATCAGCAAAGAGCAACTGTGGGAACTCTCACTTTGTATTAGATTCTTTATCTTTTAACCCCACACCTTTTGCCAGCACCCGAGCATTCACTTCTCTTACAACTCCATCTATAAATATATTGAACCACGGTGACATCAGACATCCATGTCTAAGGCCTACTTTTTCTGGGAAATAATCTCCCCCTCTCCTACATACTCTAACCTGAGCCTCACTATCCTCGTAAAGACTTCACTGCTTTCAGTAACCTACCTCAGCTAGGACTGAGTATGAAAGCACTTGTGCAACATCTGGTTATCTTTATTGTAGACGTTTCGCCATCCAGTGGCTTTATCAATACAAATTCTAGGACATAACTAGGAGGCAGTAAAACTATGTACAAAAGAGGACTGAGTGTATTACAAACTCTAATCACAAAACAGAGCAGAAAATAATGAGAAGTACCTGGGTGTGGTAATGTCTGAGGATCTCACCTTCAAGGACCACAACAATGCCACTATCGCATCTGCGAGGAAACTGATACCATCGATAATGAGAACATTCAAGACAAGAGATGCCAAGCCAGTGAAGATCCTTTTTAAATTACTAGTTCTTTCTAGGCTGGAATACTGCTGTACATTAACATATCCATTCATGGCAGGTGATATTGCAGATCTACTGAATGCACAGAGAACCTTTACTGCACATATAAGTTCCATCAAACATCTTAACTACTGGGAACCCCTGGAAGCACTTGACTTCTACTCACTGGAGCTCAGGTGAGAGAGATACATCATAATCTACACCTGGAAGATCCTGGAGGAACTAGTCCTAATCTGCACACAGAAATCACTCCCTACGAAAGCAAAAGACTTGGCGACCGATGTAGCATACCCCCAGTGAAAACTAGGGACGGCATTAGTAAACTAAGAGAAATCATAATAAGTGTCTGGGGCCCAAGACTGTTCAACAACCTCCCATCAGCCATAAGGGGAATAGGCCCCTGGTTGTCTTCAAGTGGAAGCTGGACAGATACCTAAAGTCAGTACCGGATCAGTTGAGCTGTGGTTCGTACGTTGGACTCCGTGCGGCAAGCAGTAACAGCCTAGTTGATCAGGTCCTGATCCACCAGGAGGCCTGGTCATTTACCGCGTCGCGGTAATACTCTCCAGGTAGACTCCAGGTAGGTAGACCCTGGTGAAGCACATGCATATACCCTGGTGAAGCACATGTATATACTCTGGTGAAGCACTTGTATATAACCTGGAGAAGCGCATGTATATTCCCAGGTGAAGCACACGTAAATACTCTTGTGAAGCACTTGTGTATATCCTAGTGAAGAACTTGTACATACTTTTGTAAAGCACCTGCATATACCCTGGTGAAGCACTTGTATATACCCTGGTGAAGCACATGCACATAACCTAGTGAAGCACTTGTATAAACCCTGATGAAGCACTTGTATATACTCTGGTGAAGCACTTATATAAACACTGGTGAAGCACCTATATATACCCTGGTGAAGCACTTGTATATACCCTGGTGAATCACTTGTATATACACTGGTGAAGCGCTTCTATATACCCTGGTGAAGCATTTGTATATACCCTGGTGAAGGGCTTGTATGTACACTGGTGAAGCACTTAATTATACCCTGGCGAAACACTTGTATATGCCATGGTGAAGCACTTGTACATACCCTGGTGAAGCACCTGCACATACCCTGGTGAAGCACTTCCATATACCCTGGTGAAGCTCCTGTATATACCCTGGTGAAGCACTTGTATATACCCTGGTGAAGCACTTGTATATACCATGGTGAAGCACTTGTATACACCCTGGTAAAGCACTTGTATATACACTGGTGAAGCACCTGCACATACCCTGATGAAGTACTTCCATATACCCTGGTGAAGCTCCTGTATATACCCTGGTGAAGCACTTGTATATACCCTGGTGAAACACTTGCATATACCCTGGTGAAGCACTTGTATGTACCCAGGTGAAGCATTTATTTATACCCTGGTGAGGAGATAATAACTAGAACAGAGTATACTACAAACTCCGGCCATACAATAGAGCGGAAAACAATGTAAGGGACCTGGGAGTAGTAATGTCTGAGGATCTCACTTTCAAGGATCACTACAGTGCCACGATCGCACGTGCAAAGAAAATGATAGGGTGGATAATGAGAACGTTCAAAACGAGAGAAGCCAAGCCAATGATGATCCTTTTCAAATCACTTGTTCTCTCTAGGCTGGAATACTGCTGTACATTAACATCTCCATTCAAAGCAGGTGAAATTGCAGATCTAGGGAGTGTACAGAGATCCTTTACTGCACGTATAAGCTCTGTCAAGCACCTTAACTACTGGGAACGCTTGGAAGCACTTGACTTGTACTCGTTGGAACGCAGGAGGGAGAGATATATCATAATCTACACTTGGAAAATCCTGGAAGGAATGGTCCCGAATCTGCACAAACAAATCACTCCCTACGAAAGTAAAAGGCTTGGCAGGCGATGCAAAATACCCCCAGTTGAAAGTAGGGGCGCCATTAGTACACTAAGAGAAAACACCATAAGTGTCCGGGGCCCAAGACTGTTCAAGAGCCTCCCATCAAGCATTAGGGGAATTACCAATAAACCCCTGGCTGCCTTCAAGAGAGAGCTGGGCAGATACTTAAAGTCAGTGCCAGATCAGCCGGGCTGTGGCTCGTACGTTGGACTGCGTGCGGCCAGCAGTAACAGC
This sequence comes from Cherax quadricarinatus, assembly GCF_038502225.1. Classification (NCBI taxonomy): domain Eukaryota; kingdom Metazoa; phylum Arthropoda; class Malacostraca; order Decapoda; family Parastacidae; genus Cherax; species Cherax quadricarinatus. The sequence continues at coordinate 5,832,655 of NC_091297.1, forward strand.
CTGGTTGACCAGGCCCTGATCCACCGGGAGGCCTGGTCATGGACCGGGCCGCGGGGGCGTTGATCCCCGGAATAACCTCCAGGTAACTAGGTAACTCTGGTGAAGCACTTGTATATACACTGGTGAAGCACCTGTATATACCCTGGTGAAGCACTTGCATGTACCCTGGTGAAGCACTTGTATATACCCTAGTGAAGCACTTGTATATACGCTGGTAAAGCCCTTGCATATACCCTGGTGAAACACTTGTATATGCCATGGTGAAGCACTTGCACATACCCTGGTGAAGCACTTGTATATACCCTGGTGAAGCACTTGTATATACCCTGGTGAAGCACTTGTATATACACTGGTGAAGCACTTACATATACCCTGGTGAAACACTTGTATATACACTGGAGATAAATTAGACACATGTGCAACTCTTGGGTATCTTTATTGAGGAAACGTTTCGCCACACAGTGGCTTCCTCAGTCCATACAAAGGAGAATCTTGAAGAACAGGAGGAGAATGAGGTAATTAGTTCCTCAACCTTGAGTCGATGTGGTCAGTCCATCAATCTTGAATAGAATACGGCATACGTGCGAAGAAGCAGCTTATAAACCGTTGGTAGGAGAGGTGTAGCAGTCATAGGCGGTGTCACATTTGTTCAATGTGGAAGTAGGTCGTGCCCAAGAATTAGGCAAGCGAAGAATTCCCAAGTATTAAGATCCCAAGAAGTTGCAGTGTCTGACAAGGTTGAGGGACTGATTACCTCATTCTCCTCCTGTTCTTCAAGATTCTCCTTTGTATGGACTGATGAAGCCACTGTGTGGCGAAACGTTTCCTCAATAAAGATACCCAAGAGTTGCACATGTGTCTAATTTATCAACATGTCGGTTCTCTGAACCATTCATATACACTGGTGAAACACTTGCATATACACTGGTGAAGCACTTGTATGTACCCTGGTGAAGCATTTATTTATACCCTGGTGAAGCACTTGTATGTACCCTGGTGAAGCACTGGTATATACCCTGGTGTGGCATTTATTTATACCCTTGTGAAGCACTTGTTTATACCCTGGTGAAGCACTTATATGGTATAAACCTTGGTAATAAATACCGACAAGTTGGTTTAAAAAGACACGTAAGCAAACACTATAACATGTTTATTAGAAAACGTTTCGGTCCTGGGACCTTGATCACTTCTAACATACAGAGGTGGAAAGACATTATATATAGGCGGAGAGTGAGATGACTCAAGAAATCGTAATGACACGATTGCAATGAACCGCGGGTTCAATCCCGGCCGGGGGTATGGAGAGTGAGATGTGACGCACGTGACCTGAGGAATGTCATAAGAACATAAGAATGGAGGAACACTCTAGAAGGCCTACTGGCCCATGCGAGGCAGGTCCTTATCAAAACAACCTTTACCTATGATGAGGACGGGTAGACGATGAAATCATGTGACTTCTGTGTTGTTGGGTTGGTGCTGCTTAAGTATCATGTATGCCAATGTTTTTGAAATTTTGTAGTTTCCAGTGTTACGTTCTATAGTGTCGGTGACGGCGATTAGTGAGGCTTCTAGGCACCGTCGGCGTCTAAGGTCTGGTTCGGTGAGAACGAGTTGTGCTTCATTCCAGTTCATCAAATGCCCCATGGAGTCTCTGTGGAGGACACATGCGTACCTTACATCGTCTCTGTTAGAGGCATTTCGATACTCTTTCAGGCGGACTGCAAGATCTCTGCCTGTCTCGCCTACATATTTCTTGGGACAGAACCCACAGGGGATAGTGTAGACGCCTGCTGTAGAAGTTAGAGGTGTGGGGCTGCGTTTCGTAGTGAGGTCTTTGATAGATGATGTGTTTATGGTGGAAACGTTGATGTTACTCATAGCAAGTGTCCGGCTAGTATTCGTGGCAACATCGCCACATGGGAGTACTATGAAATGTTTAGGGGGCTGTTCCATGGGCGGTTTGTTGAGGATAGCTTGTGCCTTGAGTCTGCAATCTCGGATGAAGAAAGATGGGAACTGAAGACGTGTAAAGGCTTGTGTTATGTAATGAGGCACAACTCGTTCTCACCGAACCAGACCTCAGACGCCGAAGGTGCCTAGAAGCCTCACTAATCGCCGTCACCGACACTATAGAACGCAACACTGGAAACTACAAAATTTCAAAAACATTGGCATACATGATACTTAAGCAACACCAACCCAACAACACAGGAGTCACATGATTTCATCGTCTACCCGTTGTTTTGATAAGGACCTGCCTCGCATGGGCCAGTAGGCCTTCTAGAGTGTTCCTCCATTCTTATGTTCTTATGACATTCCTCAGGTCACGTGCGTCACATCTCACTCTCCGCCTATATATATAATGTCTTTCCACCTCTGTATGTTAGAAGTGATCATGGTCCCAGGACCGAAACGTTTTCTAATAAACATGTTATAGTGTTTGCTTACGTGTCTTTCTAAACCAAGCACTTATATATACCCTCGTGAAGCACTTGCATATACCCTTGTGAAGCACTTGTAAATATTATGCTTGGGGCATCTGTAAGCATGGAATAACAGGGGAAAAAAATGGGACATGCAACTTTGACCATCCCAAAAAATGTAGCGACCTCCTGTCTAAAGGAGTGTGTCGCTCTTCTTCCTGTACTTTCTTTCACCCAAAAATGTGCCACTCCTCGGTCCTCCAGAAGCAGTGTTACAACATCGAGTGCCCTGCATACCATCTAAAAGGGACCAGGAGGCACAGACCCCACAAGACAAACAATAGTAGCTACGACAACCCAACTCCAGGTGATTTTTTAGTGGCAGGAAAGGAAAAAAGAAAATGGAAGGAAATAACAAAAATAGTCCACCACCTCGGAGCCTTGTTGGACTGGAGGCGCAGCCAGTGGCCACCCATGGCCCTCCAGAATTACAACTACTGATGCCAATAACAAAATTCCCCCAACAAACACAGAATACAACCTCGTTCATATTTGCTAATATACAGGGCCTTAAGCCATCCACCAACAACAAAATACCTTTTATCAGTGGACTTCTAGTGGAGTCTAATGCAATGTTTGCAGCCTTCACAGAGACTCACACAAAAGATCACTTTGACAGTGAAATATGGATAAGTGGTTACAACCTTTTTAGATGCGACAGAAAAAACAGGCAACAAGGGGGGGTTGGCCTGTATGTCAGAGTCCCTTATCTGCACGGAGTTGCTGAACACCACAAATGAGGTAGTTGAAGTTCTATCAATAAAGATCGAGAACCAAAACCTAGTCATTGTGGTTGTATACAAGCCACCAGATGCAACCTCACAACAGTTCAAGGAACAGCTACTGAAAATCGATTACTGTCTGGAAAACCTTCCAGCTCCACCCCCAAACATCTTACTGCTTTGTGATTTCAACCTAAGGCATACAAAATGGAAGAATGTAGCAAATAATGTTATAGCTGAAACAATCCCCGGAGGTAGCGCAGATGAAAGGTCACACACACATGAGCTACTAAGTCTCTGCGAAAAACACACCTTAAGCCAGCAGATAGTGGAGCCAACAAGACTAGAAAACACACTTGACCTTATCTTCACAAATAATGAGGACCTGATAAGAGACATAAGAATATCAAAAACAACTAATTCCGATCACAATCTAATCGAAGTCCAGACGTACATGCATAGGGGTCCTGAACAGCAGAATGCATGTACCTGTGAAGGTGTCTTCACAAAATACAATTTCAACAACAAGAACATCAACTGGGACCAGGTAAACCATGTCCAAACGAAACATGTTGGGAAGATGTCTTAAATGACATGGATCCAAACCAGTGCCTTGAAAGGATCAACTTCCTGGTAGCCGAAGCATGTTCTAGGCATATTCCCCTAAGAAAGAAGAAGAGCAGGAGTAAACTGGAGAGAAAAAGACGCTCCCTCTACAGAAGACGACGAAGAGTCAATGAGCTCCTCAGGAGTGCTAGAATATCTGATACACGAAAGGAGGTGCTGACCAGGGAAGTGGAAACTATCGAACTTAAGCTAAATGACTCATACAGGAACCAGGAGAGGCAGGAGGAGCTTAAAGCTATTAGTGAAATTGAAAGAAATTCAAAAGATTTCTTTTCATATGCCAAAAACAAGGCAAATACCAAATCTAGTATCGGGCCCTTACTCAGACAAGATGGGACTTACACAGATGACAACAAGGAAATGAGTGTAATATTGAAATCCCAGTACGACTCTGTGTTTAGTGAACCACTAATCGGTCTGAGGATCGACGACCCAAATGATTTCTTCATGAATGAGCCTCAAAACTCCATAAATGTATGCCAGATTTCCGACATTACCCTAACTCCGATAGATTTCGAAAAAGCCATTGACAACATGCCTATGCACTCAGCCCCGGGCCCAGACTCGTGGAACTCTGTTTTCATTAAGAACTGCAAGAAACCCCTCTCGCGTGCCCTAAGTACACTATGGAGGAGGAGCTTGGACATGGGTGAAATTCCACAGTCACTTAAAACAACGGATATAGCCCCACTCCATAAAGGTGGCAGCAAAGCATTAGCTAAGAACTATAGAGTAATAGCTCTTTCGTCCCACATCATAAAAATCTTTGAAAGAGTGCTAAGAAGCAGGATTGCAAATCACCTGGATTCCCAAAATCTGCACAATCCAGGGCAACATGGGTTCAGGGCAGGTCGCTCCTGCCTCTCACAACTACTGGATCACTATGACATGGCCTTGGATGCACTGGAAGAAAATCAGAATGCAGATGTAATATACACAGACTTTGCAAAAGCATTTGACAAATGCGATCATGGCGTAATAGCCCATAAAATACGTGCTAAAGGAATAACTGGGAAAGTGGGGAGATGGATCTTCAACTTCCTAACAAATCGAACACAAAGAGTAGTAGTCAACAGAGTTAAATCGGAGGCTGCCATAGTGAAGAGCTCTGTTCCACAAGGCACAGTACTCGCCCCCATCTTATTCCTTATCCTCATATCAGACATAAACAGAGATATACACCACAGCACCGTATCATCCTTTGCGGATGATACTAGGATCTGCATGAGGCTGTCATCTGCTGAGGACGCGGTTAACCTCCAAGAAGATATAAACAAAGTTTTCCAGTGGGCAACGGTAAACAATATGATGTTCAATGAGGACAAATTCCAACTACTCCGTTATGGGAAACTGGAGGAGATAATAACTAGAACAGAGTATACTACTGACTCCGGCCATACAATAGAGCGGAAAAATAATGTAAGGGACCTGGGAGTAGTAATGTCTGAGGATCTCACTTTCAAGGATCACAACAGTGCCACGATCGCACGTGCAAAGAAAATGATAGGATGGATAATGAGAACTTTCAAAACGAGAGATGCCAAGCCCATGATGATCCTTTTCAAATCACTTGTTCTCTCTAGGCTGGAATACTGCTGTACATTAACTTCTCCATTCAAAGCAGGTGAAATCGCAGATCTAGAGAGTGTACAGAGATCCTTTACTGCACGTATAAGGTCTGTCAAGCACCTTAACTACTGGGAACGCTTGGAAGCACTTGACTTGTACTCGTTGGAACGCAGGAGGGAGAGATATATCATAATCTACACTTGGAAAATCTTGGAAGGAATGGTCCCAAAACTGCACACAGAAATCACTCCCTACGAAAGTAAAAGACTGGGCAGGCGATGCAAAATGCCGCCAATAAAAAGTAGGGTCGCCATTGGTACACTAAGAGAAAACACCATAAGTGTTTGGGGCCCAAAACTGTTCAACAGCCTCCCATCAAGCATTAGGGGAATTGCCAATAAACCCCTGGCTGCCTTCATGAGAGAGCTGGACAGATACCTAAAGTCAGTGCCGGATCAGCCGGGCTGTGGCTCGTACGTTGGACTGCGTGCGGCCAGCAGTAACAGCCTAGTTGATCAGGCCCTGATCCATCGGGAGGCCTGGTCATGGACCGGGCCGCGGGGGCGTTGATCCCCGGAATAACCTCCAGGTAATCCTGGTGAAGCACTTGTATACGGTCTGGTGAAGCATTGGATACACCCTGGTGAAGCACTTGTATATACACTGCTGAAGCACTTGCATATACCCTGGTGAAGCACTTGTATATACCCTGGTGAGGCACTTGTATGTACCCTCGTGAAGCATTTATTTATTCCCTGGTGAAGCACGTGTATATACCCTGGTGAAGCACGTGTATATACCCTGGTGAAGGACTTGTATATACCCTGGTGAAGCACGTGTATATACCCTGGTGAAGGACTTGTATATACCCTGGTGAAGCACGTGTATATACCCTGGTGAAGGACTTGTATATACCCTGGTGAAGCACTTGTATATACCCTGGAGAAGCACTTGTATATACCCTGGTGAAGCACTAGTATACCCTGCTGAAGCACTTGTATATACCCGGGTGAAGCACTTGTATATACCCTGGTGAAGCACTTATATACCCTGGTGAAGAACTTGTATATACCCGGGTGAAACACTTGTATATACCATGGTGAAGCACTTGTATATACCCTGGTGAAGCACTTGCATATACCCTGGTGAAGCACTTGCACATACCCTGGTGAAGCACTTGTATACACTCTGGTTAAGCACTGGTATATACCCTGGTGAGGCACTTGCATGTACCCTGGTGAAGCATTTATTTATTCCCTAGTGAAGCACTTGTATATACCCTGGTGAAGGACTTGTATATACCCTGGTGAAGCACTTGTATATACCCTGGTGAAGGACTTGTATATACCCTGGTGAAGGACTTGTATATACCCTGGTGAAGCACTTGTATATACCCTGGTGAGGCACTTGTATATACCCTGGTGAAGCATTTATTTATTCCCTGGTGAAGCACATGTATATGCCCTGGTGAAGCACTTGTATATACCCTGGTGAAGCACTTGTATATACCCTGGTGAAGGACTTGTATATACCCTGGTGAAGCACTTGTATATACCCTGGTGAAGGACTTGTATATATCCGGGTGAAGCACTTGTATATACCCTGGTGAAGCACTTGTATATACCCTGGTGAAGCACTTGTATATACCCGGGTGAAGCACTTGTATATACCTTGGTGAAGCACTTGTATATACCCTGGTGAAGCACTTGCATATACCCGGGTGAAGCACTTGTATATACCCTGGTGAAGCACTTGTATATACCCTGGTGAAGCACTTGCATACACCCGGTTGAAGCACTTGTATATACCCGGGTGAAGCACTTGTATATACCCTGGTGAAGCACTTGTATATACCCTGGTGAAGCACTTGTATATACCCTGGTGAAGCACTTGTATATTCGCTGGTGAAGCACTTGTATATACCCTGGTAAAGCACTTGTATATACCAGGGTGAAGCACTTGTATATACCCTGGTGAAGCACTTGTATATACCCTGGTGAAGCACTTGTACATACCCTGGTGAAGCACTTGTATATACCGGGGTGAAGCACTTGTATATACCCGGGTGAAGCACTTGTATATACCCTGGTGAAGCACTTGTATATACCCTGGTGAAGGACTTGTATATACCCTGGTGAAGGACTTGTATATACCCTGGTGAAGCACTTGTATATACCCTGGTGAGGCACTTGTATGTACCCTGGTGAAGCATTTATTTATTCTTTGGTGAAGCACTTGTATATACCCTGGTGAAGCACTTGTATATACCCTGGTGAAGGACTTGTGTATACCCTGGTGAAGGAATTGTATATACCCTGGTGAAGCACTTGTATATACCCTGGTGAAGGACTTGTATATACCCTGGTGAAGGACTTGTATATACCCTGGTGAAGCACTTGTATATACCCTGGTGAAGGACTTGTATATACCCTGGTGAAGCACTTGTATATACCCGGGTGAAGCACTTCTATATACCCTGGTGAAGCACTTGTATATACCCTGGTGAAGCACTTGTATATACCCTGGTGAAGCACTTGCATATACCCTGGTGAAACACTTGCATATACCCTGGTGAAGCACTTGTATACACTCTGGTTAAGCACTTGTATATACCCTGGTGAGGCACTTGTATGTACCCTGGTGAAGCATTTATTTATTCCCTGGTGAAGCACTTGTATATACCCTGGTGAAGCACTTGTATATGCCCTGGTGAAGGTCTTGTATATACCCTGGTGAAGGACTTGTATATACCCTGGTGAAGCACTTGTAAATACCCTGGTGAAGGACTTGTATATACCCTGGTGAAGCACTTGTATATACCCTGGTGAAGCACTTGTATATACCCTGGTGAAGGACTTGTATATACCCTGGTGAAGCACTTGCATATACCCTGGTGAAGCACTTGTATATACCCGGGTGAAGCACTTGTATATACCCTGGTGAAGCACTTTTATATACCCTGGTGAAGCACTTGTATATACCCGGGTGAAGCACTTGTATATACCCTGGTGAAGCACTTGCATATACCCTGGTGAAGCACTTGCATATACCCTGGTGATGCACTTGTATATACCCTGGTGAAGAACTTGTATATACCCTGGTGAAGCACTTGTATATACCCGGGTGAAGCACTTGTATATACCCTGGTGAAGCACTTGTATATACCCTGGTGAAGCAGTTGTATATACCCTGGTGAAGCACTTTTATATTTCCGGGTGAAGCACTTGTATATACCCGGGTGAAGCACTTGTATATATCCTGGTGAAGCACTTGTATATACCCTGGTGAAGCACTTGTATATACCCTGGTGAAGTACTTGTATATACCCTGGTGAAGTACTTGTATATACCCTGGTGAAGTACTTGTATATACCCTGGTGAAGCACTTGTATATACCCTGGTGAAGTACTTGTATATACCCGGGTGAAACACTTGTATATACCCTGGTGAAGCACTTGTATATACCCTGGTGAAGCACTTGCATATACCCTGGTGAAGCACTTGCACATACCCTGCTGAAGCACTTGTATACACTCTGGTTAAGCACTGGTATATACCCTGGTGAGGCACTTGCATGTACCCTGGTGAAGCATTTATTTATTCCCTGGTGAAGCACTTGTATATACCCTGTTGAAGGACTTGTATATACCCTGGTGAAGCACTTGTATATACCCTGGTGAAGGACTTGTATATACCCTGGTGAAGGACTTGTATATACCCTGGTGAAGCACTTGTATATACCCTGGTGAAGGACTTGTATATACCCTGGTGAAGCACTTGTATATACCCTGGTGAAGGACTTGTATATACCCTGGTGAAGGACTTGTATATACCATGGTGAAGCACTTGTATATACCCTGGTGAGGCACTTGTATGTACCCTGGTGAAGCATTTATTTATTCACTGGTGAAGCACTTGTACATACCCTGGTAAAGCACTTGTATATACCCTGGTGAAGCACTTGTACATACCCTGGTAAAGCACTTGTACATACCCTGGTAAAGCACTTGTATATACGCTGGTGAGGCACTTGTATGTACCCTGGTGAAGCATTTATTTATTCTCTGGTGAAGCACTTGTATATACCCTGGTGAAGCACTTGTATATACCCTGGTGAAGCATTTGTATATACCCTGGTGAAGGACTTGTATATACCCTGGTGAAGCACTTGTATATACCCTGGTGAAGGACTTGTATATATCCGGGTGAAGCACTTGTATATACCCTGGTGAAGCACTTGTATATACCCTGGTGAAGCACTTGTATATACCCGGGTGAAGCACTTGTATATACCTTGGTGAAGCACTTGTATATACCCTGGTGAAGCACTTGCATATACCCGGGTGAAGCACTTGTATATACCCTGGTGAAGCACTTGTATATACCCTTGTGAAGCACTTGCATACACCCGGGTGAAGCACTTGTATATACCCGGGTGAAGCACTTGTATATACCCTGGTGAAGCACTTGTATATACCCTGGTGAAGCACTTGTATATATCCTGGTGAAGCACTTGTATATTCGCTGGTGAAGCACTTGTATATACCCTGGTAAAGCACTTGTATATACCCGGGTGAAGCACTTGTATATACCCTGGTGAAGCACTTGTATATACCCTGGTGAAGCACTTGTATATACCCTGGTGAAGCACTTGTATATACCGGGGTGAAGCACTTTTATATACCCGGGTGAAGCACTTGTATATACCCTGGTGAAGCACTTGTATATACCCTGGTGAAGGACTTGTATATACCCTGGTGAAGGACTTGTATATACCCTGGTGAAGCACTTGTATATACCCTGGTGAGGCACTTGTATGTACCCTGGTGAAGCATTTATTTATTCCCTGGTGAAGCACTTGTATATACCCTGGTGAAGCACTTGTATATACCCTGGTGAAGGACTTGTGTATACCCTGGTGAAGGACTTATATATACCCTGGTGAAGCACTTGTATATACCCTGGTGAAGAACTTGTATATACCCTGGTGAAGCACTTGTATATACCCTGGTGAAGCACTTGTATATACCCTGGTGAAGGACTTGTATATACCCTGGTGAAGCACTTGTTTATACCCGGGTGAAGCACTTGTATATACCCTGGTGAAGCACTTGTATATACCCTGGTGAAGCACTTGCATATACCCTGGTGAAACACTTGCATATACCCTGGTGAAGCACTTGTATACACTCTGGTTAAGCACTTGTATATACCCTGGTGAGGCACTTGTATGTACCCTGGTGAAGCATTTATTTATTCCCTGGTGAAGCACTTGTATATACCCTGGTGAAGCACGTGTATATACCCTGGTGAAGGACTTGTATATACCCTGGTGAAGGACTTGTATATACCCTGGTGAAGCACTTGTATATACCTTGGTGAAGCACTTGTATATACCTTGGTGAAGGACTTGTATATACCCTGGTGAAGCACTTGCATATACCCTGGTGAAGCACTTGTATATACCCGGGTGAAGCACTTGTATATACCCTGGTGAAGCACTTTTATATACCCTGGTGAAGCACTTGTATATGCCCTGGTGAAGCACTTGTATATACCCTGGGGAAGAACTTGTATATACCCGGGTGAAGCATTTGTATATTCCCTGGTGAAACACTTGTATATACCCTGGTGAAGCACTTGTATATACCCGGGTGAAGCACTTGTATATACCCTGGTGAAGCACTTGTATATACCCTGGTGAAGCACTTGCATATACCCTGGTGAAGCACTTGTATATACCCTGGTGAAGCACTTGTATATACCCTGGTGAAGCACTTGCATATACCCGGGTGAAGCACTTTTATATGCCCGCGTGAAGCACTTGTATATACCCTGGTGAAGCACTTGTATATAACCTGGTGAAGCACTTGTATATACCCTGGTGAAGCACTTGTATATACCCTGGTGAAGCACTTGTATATACCCTGGAAAAGCACTTGTATATACCCAGTGAAGCACTTGTATATACCCTGGTGAAGCACTTGTATATACCCGGGTGAAGCAGTTGTATATACCCTGGTGAAGCACTTTTATATTCCCGGGTGAAGCACTTGTATATACCCGGGTGAAGCACTTGTATATATCCTGGTGAAGCACTTGTATATACCCTGGTGAAGCACTTGTATACACCCTGGTGAAGTACGTATATATACCCGGGTGAAGTACTTGTATATACCCGGGTGAAGCACTTGTATATACCCTGGTGAAGCACTTGTATATACCCTGGTGAAGCACTTGTATACACCCTGGTGAAGTACTTGTATATACCCTGGTGAAGTACTTGTATATACCCTGGTGAAGTACTTGTATATACCCTGGTGAAGTACTTGTATATACCCTGGTGAAGCACTTGTATATACCCGGGTGAAGCACTTGTATATACCCTGGTGAAGTACTTGTATATACCCTGGTGAAGCACTTGTATATACCCGGGTGAAGCACTTGTTTGTACCCGGGTGAAGCACTTGTATATACCCTGGTGAAGTACTTGTATATACCCTGGTGAAGTACTTGTATACACCCTGGTGAAGTACTTGTATATACCCTGGTGAAGTACTTGTATATACCCTGGTGAAGTACTTGTATATACCCTGGTGAAGTACTTGTATATACCCTGGTGAAGTACTTGTATATACCCTAGTGAAGCACTTGTATATACATGGGTGAAGCACTTGTATATACCCTGGTGAAGTACTTGTATATACCCTGGTGAAGCACTTGTATATTCGCTGGTGAAGCACTTGTATATACCCTGGTAAAGCACTTGTATATACCCGGGTGAAGCACTTGTATATACCCTGGTGAAGCACTTGTATATACCCTGGTGAAGCACTTGTATATACCCTGGTGAAGCACTTGTATATACCGGGGTGAAGCACTTTTATATACCCGGGTGAAGCACTTGTATATACCCTGGTGAAGCACTTGTATATACTCTGGTGAAGTACTTGTATATACCCTGGTGAAGTACTTGTATATACCCTGGTGAAGTACTTGTATATACCCTGGTGAAGTACTTGTATATACCCTGGTGAAGTACTTGTATATACCCTGGTGAAGTACTTGTATATACCCTGGTGAAGTACTTGTATACACCCTGATGAAGCACTTGTATATACCCTGGTGAAGCACTTGTATACACCCTGGTGAAGCACTTGTATATACCCTGGTGAAGCACTTGTATACACCCTGGTGAAGCACTTGTATATACCCTGGTGAAGCACTTGTATACACCCTGGTGAAGCACTTGTATATACCCTGGTGAAGTACTTGTATATACCCTGGTGAAGCACTTGTATATACCCTGGTGAAGTACTTGTATATACCCTGGTGAAGTACTTGTATATACCCTGGTGAAGTGCTTGTATACACCCTGGTGAAGCACTTGTATATACCCTGGTGAAGTACTTGTATATACCCAGGTGAAGCACTTGTATATACCCTGGTGAAGCACTTGTATATACCCTGGTGAAGCACTTGTATATACCCTGGTGAAGCACTTGTATATACTCTGGTGAAGCACTTGTATATAACCTGGTGAAGCACTTGTATATTCCCTGGTGAAGCACTTGTATATACCCTGGTGAAGCACTTGTATATACCCTGGTGAAGCACTTGTATATACTCTGGTGAAGCACTTGTATATGCCCTGGTGAAGCACTTGTATATAGCCTGGTGAAGCACTTGTATATACCCTGGTGAAGCACTTGTATATACGCTGGTGAAGCACTTGTATATACCCTGGTGAAGCACTTGTATATACCCTGATGAAGCACTTGTATATACCCGGGTGAAGCACTTGTATATACCCTGATGAAGCACTTGTATATACCCTGGTGAAGCACTTGTATATACCCTGATGAAGCACTTGTATATACTCTGGTGAAGCACATGTATATACCCTGGTGAAGCACTTGTATATACCCTGATGAAGCACTTGTATATAGCCTGGTGAAGCACTTGTATATACCCTGGTGAAGCACTTGTATATAGCCTGGTGAAGCACTTGTATATACCCTGGTGAAGCACTTGTATATACTCTGGTGAAGCACTTGTATATACCCTGGTGAAGCACTTGTATATACCCTGATGAAGCACTTGTATATACCCTGGTGAAGCACTTGTATATACTCTGGTGAAGCACTTGTATATACCCTGGTGAAGCACTTGTATATACCCTGATGAAGCACTTGTATATACCCTGGTGAAGCACTTGTATATACCCTGATGAAGCACTTGTATATACCCTGGTGAAGCACTTGTATATACCCTGATGAAGCACTTGTATATACTCTGGTGAAGCACTTGTATATACCCTGGTGAAGCACTTGTATATACCCTGATGAAGCACTTGTATATAGCCTGGTGAAGCAC